>NC_041386.1:184156278-184336579 GCF_002162155.2 Triticum dicoccoides | reverse complement strand
AGAAAGTGTTCCTGTTGTTTGGCATTTTCGAATAGTTGAAACGGATGGGAACGGTTCCATGTTCGCTATGCTAGAGACACGTGACAGATGAACAGAAGGCATATTCGGATCCATTGTATTTTTCTGAGCAACTTTCATATATAAATTATTTTCATCCGAATTACGTATATTTTTCTATGATTTTTTGAAGTTTAGGACAATTTCTTAAATTTACTGGATTTATTAGTATCTTGAATAAAAATATGGAAAATGCTAAGTACACCCAGAAGTGTACCCAACAAAGTGTTGTGAGATGCTGGCAGTAGGGCAAGTCAACTGCTGACTCATCAGTTGACTAGTCAATGTGTTGACCGGTCAAAGAGTTGACTGGGCTCATGTGTCATTGACTGATGTTTACTAATTAGTTTTAAAAGATAATTTAACAGGTGGGGGCCACTATTCATTCTATAGAGAGTCATTAGGGGGCGATTAGCTTAATTTAACAAGGGGCGGGTGATTGGCTTAATTTACTAGGGGGCTTGCACGCGTGGGCGCACAGAGGCCGGCTGGCGTCCACGGCCATGAGCGGCGGCGGCGGTGGTGGGCAAGGCCAGCCGGAGCGGGCGCGGCCTGGTGCTGCCTGGCGGAGGAGGACGCGGCCCGACATCGCCAGCTGTGGCCTGGTGCTGTAGGTGGCAGGGGCGAAGGTAGGCAGTGGTGGGGCGCCGACGCCGGCAAAGCAAGATGCGGGCGCCGTGGGCGCATGCCAAATGAGGGGTGCGGTCGGCGAGTGGGGCACGCGGGCGCGAAGGCGGTCACGACGGCCGCGAGCACGGGTGGTGAGCAGTAGCGGCAACGGTGCGTGCGAGCGGTCGCGACGGAGGCAAGCAGGCGCGGGCTTCGGGCGCAGCCGAGCAGCGCGATAGCAGTCGGCAGCGAGCGGGGCAAAACGAGGCAAGGGACGGGTGAGCGTGGGTCGCGGGCGGGCACCACAGCGGGGGAAGGCGGGGCGAACGATGGACGGTGACTAGCGAGCCGGAGCCGTGGCGGATGGCTCGAGCGAGGAGCGGAAGGGGAGAACGAGGGGGAAACGGGGAGGGGGCTCACCGGGCCCTGTAGTCGAGCAAAGTGAGCTCGGGGAGGCCGTTTAGGTGACGCGGGCGCCGAATCAAAGGCAAACGCCGCCGGAGCTGAACTTGAAGCAACAACGGGGATGGCGATGCGATGCTCCCTTGATCGAGTGCTTCGGCGTGGAGACGAGGGAGAGCTTCATGGAGCGCCTGGATACGGCGGGGAGGTCCATTGGTGGTCTTGGCCGCGGGGACAGCGGAGGCCATGGTAACGACCGCGTCGGCCTCGACCAGATCAAGAGCAGGGAGCGAATGGGAGTAGGGTTTGGCTGGGCGAACACAACGGCAGAAATATCCACACACGCTCCTATAGTGTCGCGGTGGCAACCATCTGCCGGCGGCATCGGCCGCGGACGGCCAGGGCACGCACACGCCCCCCTGATAAACAGGAGGAAGGAGGTGTGGGGCTTCGTGGGCTGGTTCTAGTTAGATGGTCCAAATGGCCCGGTACGATAGTTTTTTTATTTCGTTTTATATTATCTTTTTCTTTTTTGCATTAATTCTTGCACTAAATGAGTTTTGTAAAAAGTGTTATTGAGCAGAATAAATACTAGGCAAAAACCCAGTACTGCCGCAAAAAGTTTGAGGGTTATTGAATTCATTTGAATTGGGTTTAAATATAAATGAGTTAAAAGTTGCTCTATTGGCTCTATTTTAAAAAGGTTAGGGGAATTTCATTAATTCAGATAATGTTGGTTTTTCCAGGAAAATTTCTTAGTGATTATTTGAAAAAACATGAACACTTTAGTTTCCATGTCTGCAGAAATAACAATTTGACTTGGGTTTCGAATTTAAATTTGAGTTGGATTGTTTCTTTAATTGCATTTTAATTATGAAAAATATGATGACATGGCACATTATGGGTAGATCACTATAGCATGATTCTCGGGGTGTTACAAATCTCCTCCACTACAAGAAATCTCGTCCCGAGATTTAAGAGTTGGAGTAAGGGGGAAACGTCTGGTTACAAAATTCTAATGAATCTTCTCGGTCGTGGTTGCTCTTCTCGAAGAGGTCGATCCATTATGTCAATGTCTTCATCTCTCTGCTTTAGGTCATTATGCTGAAGTCATCATCCTTTCTTCGGGAACTCCATTGTACTTACAAGGGGGTAAGAGGGGAAAACTATAAGGACAGATGTCTGCAAGGACTGATATTCGGTAATTAGCTCAGGGATTGTGGCCCAAGGTATCTCTCAAGTTGAACATTAAGAAAACATCGAGAGCAAAGAAAGAAGGTACAATAAGGAGTTTCTAGCGGATATGCAATCGTTTGATGTCTGAAACGGGGTGTGAAAGGGGTTCAGAGCAATGGGGATAAGTAATGGGTCTGATACCAGAATTGATGATCTCTCGGAAGGTGGCTCATGAATTACATACGAAGTCAAGTGCAAAGGATACTTCCGAATCAAGGTTGTATAGGAGAGTCAGGTTTCGACCCTGTGGAACTGTGGGTTATGGGTTCACCATGTGAGTTTAAAGTAGGAAAGACGATGACGTCTTATGTGATCATGTAAGCAAGGAATGTCAGAGGATAGCCTGTCAGTTATGTCGGCAACAACATCGGTACCAAGGGCGGGGGACAAAGAGAACCATTTTCCTACTCGTTGAACGAGGCAGACCAATAGGCAAAGTTCTCGTCCATTGGTGGTTATGGGAATGTCATCAACAATAGTAACAGGGTCTTACAGATAGAGTGGTACAACAAGGTGCTTACCTAAGCAGGGAATTATCACTGCTCAGTTAAGTCAGATTACAAGAAAGGTTAAACAAAACAATGGAAAGGAAATACGATTATCAGATTAAACAGAACAATGAAAAGGAAGAAACACATATTTCAGGGGTATATCCTTCCCAAGGACAAGCATATCATGAAAACCATGACATGATATAAAGTAGAGAGAAATTTCATGACCTCGAGGGCTAGAATACAAGAGCCCGATCATAGATGAGTTAGCGGAAGCAACAATATCTGAGTACAGACATAAGTTAAACAAGTTGCCATAAGATGGCTAGCAAAACTTGGGATACAGATCGAAAGAGGCGCAGGCCTCCTGCCTGGGTTCCTCCTAAAATACTCCTGGTCATTGTCGGCGGCCTGCACGTAGTAGTAGGCACCTCCAGTGTAGTAGGAGTCGTCGTCGACGGTGGCGTCTGGCTCCTGGGCTCCAACATCTGGTCGCAACAACCAGGTATAGAAAGGGGCACAAAGGGGGGAGCAAAGGAACCATGAGTACTCATCCAAAGTACTCGCAAGCAAGGAACTACACTACATATGCATTGGTATCAATGAAAGGGGTAGTATATGTGGACTGAACTGCAGAATGCGATAATAAGAGGGGGATAGCTATTCCTATCGAAGACTACGCTTCTGGCAGCCTCCATCTTGAAGCAGTAGAAGAGAGTAGATAGCAAGTTAACCAAGTATCATCGCCTAGCATAATTCTACCCGGCGATCCTCTCCTCGTCGCCCTGTGAGAGTGCGATCACCGGGTTGTATTTGGCATTTGGAAGGGTGTGTTTTGTTAAGTATCCGGTTCTAGTTGTCATAAGGTGAAGGTACAACTCCGAGTCATCCTTTTATCGAGGGACACGGCTATTCGAATAGATAAACTTCCCTGCAGGGGTGCACCACATTACCCAACACGCTCGATCCCTCTGGCCGGACACACTTTCCTGGGTCATGCCCGGCCTCGGAAGATCAACACGTCGCAACCCTACCTAGGCACAACAGAGAGGTCAGCACACCAGTCTAAATCCTATGCACGCAGGGGTCTGGGCCCATTGCACACCTGCACGTTGCGTACGTGACCGGCGTGCAGACCTAGCAAAGTCCATTTCAAAGGAAGTTGCGTTACGCGGTCCAACCCAATGCGCGCCGCTGAGTCACTGACATCAAGAAGGCTTCGGCTGATACCACGACATCGAGTGCCCATAACTGTTCCCGCGTAGTTGGTTAGTGCGTATAGGCCAGTGGCCATACTTGGATCAAATATCTAGATCTTGTTAGGTGTGTTATTTTGAAGTAACCGCGGACGCTGACCAGGGACTAGGCCAACCTGTCTCCTAGGTGGTCGCAACCTGCCATGTCGCTCCGCCACAAAGTAACCATCAGGGGGCTGCCGAGAACCCAGGCCCATCACTACCTGGATGGAACCACCTGCCCATTTAGCCCCCATCTCCGAATCATCAACATAAGTATGTAATCGTATAGTATATACCCGTGATCACCTCCCAAGTGATCACGACCCAGTAGTATAGCATGGCAGACAGACAAGAGTGTAGGGCTACTGATGTAATACTAGCAACCTATACTGAGCATTAGGATAGCAGGTAAAGGCATCAACAATTGTGGCAATAATGACAGGCTATGCAGCAGTATAGGATCAAATCGGTATAACAGTAACACTACTCTAATGCAAGCAATAGAGGGAAAGAGTAGGCGATATCGGGATGAACAAGGGAGGTTGGATTGCCTGGTTGCTCTGGAAAGGAGGGGTCGTCATCGATGTAGTCGATCACGGGGGTATCAACGGCGGTCTCGAGGTCTACCGGAAAGAAGTAACAGAGGGGGAACACAATAAATAACAGAGCAATCAAATCATCACAAAGCGTAACATGTCAATAGGCAGTGCTAGGGTGACCTAACGCCGTACTTGGCGATACCGGCGAGAGGGAGCATCTGAGAAAGTATTCCCGGTGTTTGGCATTTTCAAATAGTTGAAACGGATGAGGACGGTTCCATGTTCTCTATGCTAGAGACACGTGACAGATGAACGAAAGGCATATTCGGATCCGTTGTATTTTTCTGAGCAACTTTCATATATAAATTATTTTCATCCGAATTACAGATATTTTTCTATGATTTTTCAAAGTTTAAAACAATTTCCGAAATTTACTGGATTTATTATTATTTTGAATAAATATAGGGAAAATGCTAAGTACACCCAGAAGCATACCCAACAAAGTGTTCTGAGAGGCTGGCAGTACGGCCAGTCAACTGCTGAGTCATAAGTTGACTGGTCAACGTGTTGACCGGTCAAAGTGTTTACCGGGCCCATGTGTCATTGACTGATGTTTACTAATTTGTTTAAAAAGGTAAATTAACAGGTGGGGGCCACTATTCATTCTACCGAGAGTCATCAGGGGGTGATTAGCTTAATTTAACAGGGGCCCGGGTGATTAGCTTAATTTACCAAGGGGCTTGCACGCGTGGGTGCACATAGGCCGGCCGGCGTCCACAGCCAGGAGCTGCGGCGGCGGTGGTGGGCAAGGCTTGCCGGAGCGGGTGTGGCCTGGCGCTACCTGGCGGAGGAGGACATGGCCCGGCGTCGTCAGCTGTGGCCAGGCGCGGTAGGCGGCAGGGGCAGAGGTAGGCAGTGTTGGGGCGCCGGCGTCGTCGAAGCAAGATGCGGGTGGCGCGGGCGCAGGCCAAATGAGGGGCGTGACCGGCGAGTGGGGCACGCAGGCGCGAAGGCGGTCGCGGCGGCCGTGAGCGCGGGTGGTGAGCAGCAGCGGTAGCGGCGCGTGCGAGCGGTCGCGGTAGAGGCAAGCAGGCGCGGGCTTCAGGCGCAGCCGAGTAGCGCGATTGAAGTCGGCGGCGAGCGGGGTAAAACGGGGCAAGGGACGAGCGAGCCTGGGTCGCGGGTGGGCGCGACAGTGGGGGAAGGCGCGGCGAACGACGAACGGCAACTAGCGAGCGGGAGCCGCGACGGACGGTCGAGTGAGGAGCACAAGGGGAGAACGAGGGGGAAACGGGGGAGGGGGATCACCGGGCCTTATAGTCGAGCAAAGTGAGCTCGGGGAGGCCGTTTAGGTGACGGGGGCGCCGAATCGAAGGCGAACACCACTGGAGCCGAACTTGGAGCAACAGTTGTGACGGCGAGGCGGTGCTCCCTTGATCGAGTGCTTCGGCGTGGAGACGAGGGAGAGCTTCACGGAGCATCTGGATATGGAGGGGAACTCCATGGTTGGTGTTGGCCACGGGGACAGAGGAGGCCATGGTGACAACCGCGTCGGGCTCGACCTGATTGAGAGCAGGGAACGAGGAAAGGGAGCGAATGGGGGGTAGGGTTTGGCTGGGCGAGTTGTAACATCCCGGTGTAATGATGCTATAGTAATCCCTGGGGTTAAGTTAATCCTGTTGCTAAACAAGTGTTTGATCATCATTGTCTCCTATCTCTTTTAAATTCTAGTTGAATTCAATTTCAAATTCTATTTTCCCAAACATGAAAACAAAAATGTTCATCATGTGGCAAATAATCACTTGTTAATATTGGTGGTGAACCAACATTTTTGCACAATGTCTAATTGCCCCAAGCTAATTAAAACAATGCTTAAAAATATTTGTTTAAATGCTTTTTAATTTATAAAAATACTAAACTACTTTATTTTGGTGCCAAGTTAATTATAGTAGTGGAATAAGTTAGATTACTAAATTAGGTGCAAGCGTTGTATTTTATAAAGCTATTTTCCTTTTGAAAATAAAGGAAAGTAGAAAAACATAAAAGGAAAAGCTTTAAAAAAAGAGGAAGGAAAAGTGGGAGAGGCCCTCTACCCCCCTCCCGGGCCTCGGCCCACTGAACCAGCCCAGCCTCCCACGCTCCCCCGGTCGCCTTCCTGTTCGAGCGACCGCGAGCGCGGGCGCCGCCGAACCACCTCGTCGGGGATGACGGCGGATAAGGCCCCGACCCCCACGCCTCCCCGCCTCCTCGATCCCCTCTCCCACTTACCCTCGCCCACTCCGCTTCTCCATATCGGCCGCTCTCTCCACCTCACTCTCCCCCTCGTTCCCCACCGCATCCGAGCGCCGCCATGACCTCGCCACCATAGAACTCGCGGCCACCACGACCTCCTCGCGGCCTCACTAAGTCCGTCCACCTTGCCGCTGACAGCCTCGTCCACTAGTAGACCCGTTGGAGACGAGGAGCCCTGCAACGCGAGATCGCCATATTCTTCCCCCCCTTGGGACGCTCGAGCTCGCCGCTGTTGATTCGCTCCGCCGAGCCTCCCCCGAGCCCACGATTGCACACCTGCACGCCCCCGGTGAACCTCTGCTTCCTTCCCACCCTCCCTGCAACACCCCATTCACCAGTAGCCGCCGCTCCGCTAGCACCCGCATGCATCACCGATGACGAGCTGGCCATCGTGGCCATCACCACTGTCACGCGCGGCTGAGCCTCGCATCGAGCTCCTAGAGCTCATGCGAGTCCAACGCCACCACTAGCGCGCCTCCCCGTGATGTGCAGCTCTGGATCCACCGATGACCGACTCCATTATCCGCCAGCGACGACCTAGCGCTCGGCACCGGCCTTTTCAGCTCGCGCTCGTGCCGTAGATCAACGCAGAATGTTGCTCCTGTTCGAACGCGACCAACCGCTGTCGTTTTGGCTGCGGGACGGCGATTTCCGACCACACCCGACGCGTGCCGCCGCATGATTTGGTCGCTGGAGCTCTCTCCGGCACCGACGTCGATGTGGCTCAGTGGGCCCCGCCCTTGGGTCGCTGATGAGTGGGCCCTGATGGCCTAGTTGACTGGGTTGACCCAGTCAACTCCTGACTGGGCTACCCAGTGAGACTAACGGTGGGCCCCACTTGTTAAAAATGTTTTAAAAATAAATAATTCTGCTAACTAAAATCTGTTAATTAATTAGTAATTAGTTAGCCACTGACACGAGGGGCCCACCCTCTAATTAGCATGTTAATTTAGTTTAAATTACTGTTGGACTAACAGAGGGTGACATGTGGGTCTCACTGGACCCACAGGTCTAGTTTGACCTTGGTCAGCGAGTCTGTTGACTACTGACGTCATCCCCACGCAATGCTGATGTCATAATGAATTTCTGTTAATTTAAATAATTCCAGAAAATGTTTAAATCTTTAGAAAATCATAGAGAATAAACTGTATCTCGGATGAAAATGTTTTCTAGATGAAAGTTGCTCGGAAAAATCCAATGAATCTGAGTACGCGGTCTGTTCATCTGTCACATGCCCCCTAGCATGCTGAACATGGAACTTTCCCCCTCTTTTCCTCTGTCCAGAATTCGACTAACATCGGGAATTCATCCTCGAATGTTTATCCCCTCCATCTGCAACATGTAGTACTACGTTAGGTCAATCCTAGTTCTGCATATCGCTGTGTCATGCTTAGTGATGCATTTGTTTGCTCTGTATTTACTGTTTCTTCCCCCTCTTCTCTCCGATAGACCCCGAGACCGATGATGCCCCTGCGATCGACTACCTCGTCGACGACCCTTCTTTTGCAGCAAAGCTTCCAGGAAAGCATACCCCCCTTGAGCATTTCAATATCGCCTATTTATTTCCCTCTCATGCTTGCATTAGAACTGCTACTGCTTTCTGTATGATCCTACTTTGATGATAGCCTGTTTTTGTGACCTGCTTTCATACCTTACCTGCTTATTATAAACTGCTTGGTATAGATTGGTTAGAGATCCATCAGTGATCCCACCTTGTCCCAGTTTCCCTTGCTTTATGTTCGATGACTCGATCAACGTGATTGACGTCCAGGCCCCGACACCGCACATCACCCCCCTTAGTTGTATGACTCTGCAGATTTACTATCGAGTGCTGAGGGTGATACCTCATGAGCACTTCTGATGTTAACCCTGTAGTGTAGTTATGCAGTCGTGGCCATCGAGGGCGATTCCTCCTTGACCACTCCCGATAATGACTCTGTCGTGCAACCCCTCAAGTGTGGACCAACGAGGGTGATTCCTCCAAGTCCACCTTAATGGTTACATCGAGTGGGAATCCATCGAGGGTGACTCCTCAGGTTTCCCCCTTGTTGTTTCAGACACACGGTTACTTTGACTTACCACAGAGCCATGATGACATCGGGCCGGCCCCGAGGGGTACCCGTGAGTGATGTGAAGTCAGGTTGATCTGCAGGATACCCGCAAGTTTTCCACGCGACATGGTTGGGCATTCATAGCCCTTGCCGCAAGTCTGTGAGACGGAGCGACGGGACAACATATCATAGATCATTGATCATTAGGGCACTGTCAAGACATTAGCGGTTTGGATATTTGATCTGAGTAGGCCTCTGGCCTTTTTCACACTAACCACCACGTGGGAATAAGTATGGGCATTCTACGTCGTATGCATCAGTCGAAGCTTTCCAAACGTCAGCGACTGAGCGGCGCACGCCGGGTTGGACTGCATAAGCACCTGCCTTGTTAAAGGAGGTACCTAGGTCTGCTCATCAGCCGCGTACGCAACATGCATGAGTGCAAAGGGTGATGGGCCCAAGACCCCTGCGCGCTTAGGATTTAGACCAGTGTGCTGACCTCTCTGTCGAGCCTAGGTAGGGCTGCGGTGTGTTGATCAGCCGAGGCCGGTCATGACCTGATGGTGTGTCCGGCCGGAGTTGATTGAGCATGTTGGGTAAGTTGGTGGACCCCAGCAGGGAAGAATTCTATCTATTCAAATAGCCGGGTCCACGGTAATGGACACTCGGAGTTGTATCCCGATCGATACAACTAGAACTAGATACTGGATGCCGAGGCATGTAATAGATATGATGGCTCCGGGATTGTTCCTCGCAGGGAGTCGAGGAAGTGATCTTTGGGCAATGTTACAACATACTTACTAATATTATTATATGCCACTCTTATCTCTTCTGATGCTGCAAGATGCTTGGAGTTTCTTGAAGATGCTAGTCTTCGATAGGCTAGGCTTTCCCTTTCTGTTCTGGCATTCAGCAGTTTAGTCCACAGATACAACCCATTCCTTTGATACAGATGCATATTTAGTTTAGATCTGATGTAAGTCTTGCGAGTACTTTGGATGAGTACTCACGGTTGCTTTGCTACCTCTTTTTCCCCCATACCCGATTGTTGCGACCAGATGATGGATCCTAGGAGCCTGACGACACCACTGATGACTACTACTACCCCGAGGATGCCTACTACTACGTGATGGCCGCTGATGACCTGGAGTAGTTAGGAGGCTCCCAGGTAGGAGGCCTTGCCTTTTCGATCATTGTTGCTTTTGTGCTAGCCTTCTTAAGGCAGACTTGTTTAACTTATGTTTGTACTCATATATTGTCGCTTCTGCTGACTCTTGTGTATCCGAGCTTATGTATTTGAGCCCTTGAGGCCCATGGCTTGTAATATAAAGCTTGTATTATTTCAATTTGTGTCTAGAGTTGTGTAGTGATATCTTCCCGTGAGTCCCTGATCTTGATCGTACACATTTGCGTGTATGATTAGTGTACGATTGAATCGGGGGCGTCACAAGTTGGTATCAGAGCCGACTGCCTGTAGGTAGCCCCCTTTCCAACTCCTTGGACAAAGTTGAGTCTAGTCACTTTAAAACTTCTAGTAACATGGTTGTATGTCTTACGGGCCCACGTCGCCATTGGGTGGTATTAGGATCTTTTACTCCTCGTCTATACTCTGGGACTCTGATCTCTCTTCCATTCGGGTTAAACGAATTTACTAACTCTAACATTAGGATCCCGTGACCACATTCACCCCAAAGTTGGATAAGCCATAGTTATTCCTTAGAATAGTATCTTGAATAGTACACACACTGTCGTGTTGACTACCATGTGGTATCCATCGTATCTCTTTCATTATGCATGTTTCATCATGAATGATCCTTGGTCTTTACAAATGCTCGATCCTGAACTACCCCTGTTACATGTTAGCAGGATGGTTAGACCCGCTGGTCGTGGCCATGGTGGCAACACTCCACCACCGCCTGAATTCATGGCCGGAATGATGCAACAGTTTGAGCTGAATTGCCAATTCATGGAAGGAATGATGGCTCAGTTTCCTTGCCCCAATATGAACCAAAAGCCACCCCCAGTAACTTTGCAGGATTTCATGCACCTCAACCCAACTATCTACCACAGCTCAACACAGCCACTGGATACTGATGACTGGCTCCGTGATATCACCTATGAGATGGAGTCTGCTGATGTAGCCCCTGCAAGCTATGTCACCTTCTCATCCTTCTTCCTCAAGGGTCCTGCTGCTCAATGGTGGTACAACCACAGGCGTACCCTACCTGCTAGAACAGTCATCACTTGGCCGGATTTCCAAGCCGCTTTCTTTGCCCGCTTCATTCCTCAAGGAATCATGGACAGGAAGAAGCGCGAGTTCTGCAACCTCACCCAAGGAAACAAGACTGTAGATGCTTATCAACGGGAATTTCTTGACTTGTCACATTGTGCTGAAGAAGACATTGCAACTAACGCTCGTAGGCAAGAAAAGTTCCATGATGGACTTCACCCTGATATCAACCTAGCACCGCTCGTTCATGACTTTGCTGATTTCTCCATCTTGGTGAATAAGGCTATTCAGGTTGAGACTGGTCTTTAGGAACACTAGGGATCCCTCAGGTGCATCCGTGACGCTGGCTCATCTTCGGGCCTGTCAGTGCAAAAGCGTCGGATATGGATTCCCCACAGCATGTATGATCCAACTGCACCTACACCAAGATAGTCCTATGTTGCTCCTCATGTGCCTCCTCCACCAACGAGGCAGCCTCTTCGGACCGCACCACCTCGAGCTCCTTCTCCCAATCCCAATGATGGTTTGTGCTTCAAGTGTGGCCTTACAAGTCACCGTTCCAGAAACTGCCCTCAGAATCAAAACCAGCTGGCTCTACCCTCTACTGGCCGTAGCAACCGGCCCTGAAACAACAATGACAGGCCTTATGTGTCGGATTTCGGGTTCCGGAAAAACCCTTAAGGTTCGAACACTGGGGTGCGCGTGAAGATCTCTCCCTCACCGATCACGCCCTCACACACTTCGCGATCTCTAGGCTAGGCACCACGAACTCACAACACAAGGGACACAAGATTTATACTGGTTCGGGCCACCGTTGTGGTGTAATACCCTACTCCAGTGTGGTGGTGGTGGATTGCCTCTTGGGCTGAGGATGAACAATACAAGGGGAAGAACAGCCTCATGAGGAGAGGTGTTCTTGTGCTTGGCGAACTTGTGGTTTTCCGGCTCCATCTTTTTCTCCTGCTATGGTGGCTAGTCCTATTTATAGAGGCACTGGTCCTCTCCCCAAATATTGAGAGGGAAGGGAGCCAACAACGACCAATTTGAAAGGGGACAGCTAGTACAACTTATCCTGACAAAAGTAGTCTTCGCCTGCCAAAGGCTCTGGTGGTGACGCCGTCTTGGGCTCCATGATGACCTCTGTCCTGCCATCCTACTGGTCTTGGTCTTGTTGCACCAATATGGAAACCTTTGCTTGATGCCTCGGAACTCCTCACCCGCGCTTGCCTCCTTAGCACCAAAGAGGAAACAAGGACACTGCACGCTAGCACCCGCCTGGTCTCGATCGTCATAGCTCACGTCATTGGAACCTCGCGAGGTTTGCCTTGCCTTGATCTCTCCGCCCCTCGTGAGCCAGCCTGGTGAGGCCGCTCCTGAGGAGGTCTTATGTCGTCCGCCTTGCGAGGCTTGGCCCCTCGCGAGGGTCTTGAATGCTTGTTGGTGAAGATGGGCCGTACGGGTCCGCTTGCAGAGCCATGCCGTGGGCCGCAGGCAGGCAAGTCTGGGGACCCCCATTCCCAAAACGCCGACAGTAGCCCCCGGGACCAAGGCGCGCTCGGGCTTGGCTTCGAGGCGAAGACAAAGGGCAAGTGCGGAGCGCCGCGGGCCCCAATAGCCCGCGGCCTTGGTCAACGCGTGGCGGTTGATTGGACGTGGACGTCTCCGCTTCCCCACGCCGCCTTGATACCCGCCTGGCTAGGCAGCCACCGCGGTCTACACGGTTTCCCTCCCGCTGTTGCCGCGCACTCTTCCAATTCTCCCGCTTCCTCGTAGCTTAGCCTCCCCCCTGATCCGATCTGAGCTCAATCCTCCCATCGCCATGGCACCCGACCAGTCGGAGAAAGGGAAGAGTCCCCTGTCATCCACCGAGCTACGCCCGGCCGCCGAGCCTGCCGTTGGCAGGTTGCTGGTGCTCAACCAAGAAGCCATGGACAAGATGTGCCCCATGCTCGCCTCCAGCTTCAATGAGTGGGGGAGGATGGTGGCCTGGCCTGCATCTCATGCTCGTGTCGACCGAACAACCACCGAGGTCCCATTCTTCATCGACGCCCTTTGGGCTGGCTTGGTTCCTCCTTTCTCCGCCTTCTTGAACATCATGCTTGCGCATTATCAGATCCACATGCTGCACCTTGATCCCCAATCCGTGACCCTTCTCGCCGTCTTCGCCTTTGTTTGCGAGGCCTTGGTAGGCATTGCTCCTTCCGTGGCCCTTCTCCGCCATTTCTTCTCGCTGCACCTGATTGATCGCCGACAGAGCTCAGGATGCCTGAGCTTTCAGGCCATGGCGGCGACGGCCGGCGCGGGGATTGACTTCGAGCTCCCACCATCCATGAGCGGGTTTCGGACACGATGGGTATTTGTTGATGTCGGAGTGCTTAGCCCCGTACTCTCTTCTCCATCAGCGCCCGCCATTCCCAACTCCAGTTGGTGCCACCAAAGGCTCGCCGATTCGCGCCTTGCCCCCATCTAGCTCAGGCTGAAGAGGCTCAAGGACCTTGATGTGACTGCGCCTATGGTGGTGAAGGAGTTCGTCCGGCACCGAATCACTCCGCTTCTGCGCCCCTGTCAACCGATGTGGGCCTTGCTCGACAGCAAGGACCACATGAGACTTTAGGAGTCCGAGCTCCCCCTTGAGGTGCGGCGAATGGTGCTCGAGGTCCTGATGGGTGTCCCGTTGCCAGACAACATGCCAAGGAAGAGTTGCCTTCTATACCGCTGCTTGAACAAGGCGACATTCACGGAGTAGATGCTCTCCTTTGATCATTGGGGGCTACGTCCAGTCGGCCTCGTGGGGCCCGTGAGAACCCGATCATCGTGGTTCCTCTTCCTGCCGCTGGCGTCGAGCTCGCCCCAAGTGTGGATGCAGGGGGGCGAACACCGCTGGGGGCCGATGGCGAAGGTGCCGAGATGCTGATGCCGCCCAGGTTTCCTGAGGCGTCATCCTCGGGAACTCATGATTCTTGCCCTGGGGCGGCGGTTGAAGGGGCGATGCAGCCCACGTCTCCCGAGGCCAGGGCTCCTAAGACCTCGGCGGGTCGCTGTGAGGCAGAGCTCGACAGCTCCCCTCAGCTTGGCGCTCCTAAGGCTGCCCCTTCGAGAGCTTCTCCAGCTGCGCCTCGTGTTGGCCGCCATGTCCAACGCTTCGGTCGGCTTTTGTGTGGACTTCGAAGAGCTCCGCAAGAGGAAGGGGTCCCCAAGCAGCGGCACCTTCGGGCCGTTAAAACGAAGAAAGTACATTGTCGTTGACGAGTAAGTACCTTATCTTGCTGATTCTTCGCGTGCTACTTCCCTTCCTGACGATATCTCTTTAGGATCCCTTCTGCCAAGGCCGCAGGATCTCCTAAGAAGCAGCCTCCTCTCGCCTCGTTTTCTCCCGCTAGACTCATGCGCTGCAAGCCCGCATGCTATAGCCCGTCGACAAGGCGTCTTGAGCTCATGCCTTCGTCGTCTCTTCTTCGCAGCCTTGCCTGGAATGCAGCGAGCGTACCAAGGGTTCCTCCCGTAGTCCTGGACGTCGGCTGGTTGGCTTTGGTCTTGGGCTCCTCTTCAAGCAGCGGGCCTTCACTCGTTCGGGTTCCTCGTGAGGCCTGGCCCGCAACTGGGTGGGTGCCAACCCTCAACCCCCTACTGAAAGGGGGCAAGCCGCTTCGGGCCCCATCCGCGGTCCCCGCAGCGGAGGATGGAGTTAACAGCATGCTCGAGTCAGCGCAAGAAAGGAGCGTCGTCCGCCACGAGCTCTTTCAGGAGGCGATGGGAGCGATGAACCGGTTTGGTGAAGAGCTCGTGGATGTGGACGCGCGTCTAGTGGCCGAGGGTCTTCGGCTAGTGGAGGAGCGACACAAGTTGAAGGTGGACATCAACCTCGGGCCCCACCACCGCGAGCTTGATAATGCGAAGGCCGAGGCATCCCTCGCGACCTCACGCGAGGCTTGCTCCCGAGCCTTGGAAGAAGCTCGGGAAGCTGACTGCCGCCGTGAGATCGCAGAGAAATGCATGCGGGAGCTCCAAGCCTGGAGCGCCTCCTTGGAGCACCAAGTGGAGACGCGTGGAGCCGTCCCGGCGTCTATGAGGGGGACGCCCGTCGAAGAGGAAGAGATCCGGAAGCGCGAGGAAGCGTTGGTGCTGGAAGCCATGGAGCGCAGCCTTGAGTTTGAGCGACTAGAGACGAGGGAACGTCAAGTCGCCCAAGCGGAGGATGCCGTTGGCGCGTGCGAGGCCAAGGCCCAGGAGGAGGTCGATCGCCGGGTGACTGAGGCTCGCGCGGATCTCGAGGGCAGGTACGGCCTGAAGCTGAAGCTCGTGGAAGCTGAGGTCGCTGGTAGGACTGTTGCCCTCAAGTCCAAGTTGACTGAGGTGGAGCAACGTGAGGAGGCTGCCGCAGCCGCCCTCGTCTCAGCGTAGGCCGAACTGGCCTCCGCCCGTGCCGAGCTGCTCCCTCTTCAGTAGCGGGTCGCTGACGGCGAGTCCGTCACGCGGAAGAACAGGGAGGAAGTGCTTCATCGGCGGACACTGGAGCGCGTGCACGCCCCCATGCTCCAAGACCTCAGGAACAGGGCCAATATCGCCCTGGGCCACATCTGCGATGAGAATGCTCCTCATCCCCACACGAACGACTACGCCAGCCACCTCCGCTTCTTCACCGACGTGGTGACGCGCCTCGAGAGTCATTCCGAGAGAGCCCGCCAACTTGGTGAAGAGAGGAGTCGCGGCCAGCTCGGGTGTGCGTTCTCCCGCGTCTTCAGCCATATCCAGAACACCGACCCCAACTTCCATTTTGCCACCATCTCTCCCGTACCCGAGGCCATCCGGGTTGACTTGTCGTGATGGGTGGAAGACAATGTGGACGCGCTGGTCAGGGCCTTCACTTCCGATGATGATGGGGTGGTGGTCGCGGCGGACGCGGGCGACGTGGTCGACGGCGGTGATGGCGGCGCTGGTGGAGGTGATGGTGATGCCAGCGATGGTGGCAGCGATGCTAGCGACGCGTCCGAGGGCGATCCGGGGGACGCGGCGAGCGACATGTCTAACTGATCCCGTGTTTCCTAGCCGTTTGTCCTACACACAGAACCTCGGGCGCAACCCTTGAGGTTGTAAGAGCATTTTGGAGGGGAAGCCCCTCATGTAAATTTACTACTGCCTATATCTTGTTAGGTCGAGTTGAATATGTGTCTTCGTGAACTCATGTATCTTGGGGAAAAGTTGTTGTTGCGGTTTACCTTAGCCTGGACGAGCCCCAAACCGGCTCGTGAGGTTGCGAGTTTCTAGGAAGCTCCCGAGGAACTCGTCGAGACGCCCGAGGGGGCCGCGTGATAAGCAAGCGCTAGCTGTGGCGCGACATGCGCGTGGCACGTGTGTGTCATGCCCAGCCCCGCTCGCGAGGGGCTCGTGAGGGGGAAGCAACAGGCGTGAACTCTGAAATAAGGCAAGAACCAGATAGCAAGAAATCACTTGAACGAGAAAAGGCACCCCCCGCGCGCATCGATGAAAATTCAACTTCAACTTAAATCCAAATCCAGAAGGCAGGGTTACAGAAAAGAGATCCAAAGCAAATGGCCGTGTGCGGCGCCTAGTCTAATCTTCTTGTCTTCTCACCAGCGCAGAGCTAAGTGCTGCCACTAGGACGTGGGAGGGAGCCCCCGAGGCCCAAGGGCGGCACTCCTGAGACTCCGGGGCGTGTAGAGCCCCACTCATTATTACGTGAGGGTGTCACCAGCAGAGACCTTCACAGGCATGAGCCTTACTTCATATCGCCAGACGAGGGCCCCGCCTTGCGCCTCCCTCGACCATCGTTGTTGGCGACCGGAGACCAGGACGACACCAAGGGGCAAAGGCAACGCCAGCAGCGCCCTCGGAGACCACGGGTCGTCTGCCGGGGGAAGGCTCACCGGCACCTCCCCGACAGAGGGCCTACCTCTGGGCAATGCCTTGCTCTGTGCGACGCGGGGAGGGGCCTTGCTCCTCGCCCCTCCCACACAGCCCCCAGTGAGCCTCTCCTGGTGAGACGGATACCGCCGCACCAGAACCGTCGCCTCACGCTATGACCTGGTTCACTTGCGATTCATGGTTAGCGTAAGCCTGCCCCTGGGAGATTACTGGTACCCTGTAGCTGTTGTCGACGGCGTGGTTAGTGGGGCTCTCGGGCGGCTCCTGGAAGGCCTCAGCTCCTAACACCTCCTCTTCCCAGCCCGGCTCGAGGAACGAGCTGGGGTCATCTTCCGGCGTGTAATCCTGGTTCATCATGCGGGGCGCGTAGGCCTCCGAGGCCGTTGCCCTGAAAACCTCGCCGAAGTGCCCCACGCTCCATGTCGCCCGATGCATGACGCCGTCCTGAGGATGATGGGGTAGCGCCCCGCTGGGGCCGTGTGCGGTGACGCTTGTGCCCACACCCATCTAGGATGTTACGGGTGTGATGGGGCGCCATCCGCCGTGGATCGTGCTGGTGTCGATGAGGCCCCCGGGCGCACTCGGGGGAACGTGGGCGCTGCGAGGCCCGGCGTGGGATCCGGGCGCTGCCTGGGGCGTGAGCTGGTAGCAGAAGGGTGGTGCTCCCGTGGCCGCTGCGTCGAGTAGCTTAGTGATGCGTTCCAGCAGTGCATCCCAGCCGCTCTCCACATTCCTTCTTTCAGAGGGGGAAAGGGGGAAGGAGAGGGAGAGGGAGAAGGACCCCTTCCCCTTGTCCAATTCGGACTGCCCATGAGGGGGCATGTGCCACCCCTTGTGGGCTCTCCTCTCTCTCCCCAATGGCCCAGGATGGCCCATTACTTTCCCGGGGGGGGGGGGTCCGGTAACCCCTCGGTACTCCGAAAAATATCTGAAACACTCTGAAACCATTCTGGTGTCCGAATACCATCATGCAATATATTAATCTTTACCTCCCGACCATTTTGAGACTCCACGTCATGTCCATGATCTCATCCGGGACTCCGAACAATCTTCAGTCACCAAAACACATAACTCATAATACAAATCATCATCGAACGTTAAGTGTGCGGACCCTACGAGTTCGAGAACTATGTAGACATGACCGAGACACATCTCCGATCAATAACCAATAGCGGAACCTGGATGCTCATATTGGTTCCTACATATTCTATGAAGATCTTTATCAGTCAAACCGCAATGACAACATAGGTCATTCCCTTTGTCATCGATATGGTACTTGCCCGAGATTCGATCGTCGGTATCTTCA
The DNA here is from genome assembly GCF_002162155.2 of Triticum dicoccoides. Classification (NCBI taxonomy): domain Eukaryota; kingdom Viridiplantae; phylum Streptophyta; class Magnoliopsida; order Poales; family Poaceae; genus Triticum; species Triticum dicoccoides. Next base: position 184,318,245 of record NC_041386.1, on the reverse strand, counting down.
TACCTAGTTCAATCTTGTTACCGGCAAGTATATTTACTCATTCCGTAATGCATCATCCCGCAACTAACTCATTAGTCACATTTATTGCAAGGCTTATCGTGATGTGCATTACCGAGAGGGCCCAGAGATACCTCTCTGATACTCGGAGTGACAAATCCTAATCTCTATCTATGCCAACCCAACAAACACCTTCGGAGACACTTGTAGAGCAACTTTATAATCACCCAGTTACGTTGTGACGTTTGATAGCACACAAGGCGTTCCTCCGGTATTCGGGAGTTGCATAATCTCATAGTCAAAGGAATGTGTATAAGTCATGAAGAAAGCAATAGCAATAAAACTTAATGATCATTATGCTAAGCTAACGGATGGGTCTTGTCCATCACATCATTCTCCTAATGATGTGATCCCATTCATCAAATGACAACTCATGTCTATGGTCAGGAAACTTAACCATCTTTGATTAATGAGCTAGTCAAGTAGAGGATACTAGGGACACTTTGTTTTGTCTATGTATTCACACATGTATTAAGTTTTCGGTTAATACAATTCTAGCATGAATAATAAACATTTATCATGATATAAGGAAATATAAATAACAACTTTATTATTGACTCTAGGGCATATTGTCGGTGTCAAAACCGGCTGATCTTGGGTAGGGGGGTCCCGAACTGTGCGTCTGAGGAGCAAAAGGTAACATGAGACAAAGGGGACACGATGTTATCCCAGGTTTGGGCCCTCTTAATGGAGGTAATACCCTACTTCCTGCTTGATTGATCTTGATGAGTATAGGGGTTACAAGAGTTGATCTACCTTGAGATCGTAATGGCTAAACCTTAGATGTCTAGCATATATGAATTCTGATAGCCTCGGACTAAACCCTCTGGTTTATATAGACACCAGAGGGGCCTAGGGTTGTACAAGGCCAGTTTACAAAGAAAGGAAAGCACACATCCGGACGCCAATCATGCCATCCTCACAAAGGAGAGTCCTATCCGGACACGGGGGGAAGGCCTTCTACCTTGTATCTTCACGACCCATCAGTCCGGCCCATGTCACATAGCCCGGACACCCGAGGACCCCATAATCCAGGACTCCCTCAGTAGCCCCTGAACCAGTCTTTTGATGAAGATGTGTTCGACACGCAAATTGTCTTCGACATTGCAAGGCGGGTTCCTCCTCCGAATACATCAAAGTGGTCTTCTGAATAAGGGATCTGTATCCGGCTCTGCATAACAGCCACAACCCCCAACCACGAAGGCAATATACTTAATCAAAGCAAGGCTTGTCAACTGACAACTTTTTCAGCGAAACATTACGTCTGGCCTCTTTATCATTTCGAACCCTTTTTTAACCTCCCGCTTCGTGTTTTGAGGCGCAACCTCTATTGACACGTCTTGTCAAAGCAGTATATCGTGTCCCCTTATTGTAGGATTCTCATCAATACGGTTTTGGGTAATCCAACTATGCCATTCGCACGACCCCTTGGGAACGGGCGAGTTTTAAGGCTTGTGGGGGGGGGGGGGCTTGATATCCACCGCCTATATAATCGGATAAAGACCCATCTTTTTACCCCACGCCTTCTTCCTTCCTCTGCCTTTCCATCTTTTGAGCTCCAGGGCCCAAGCTTCAATCTTTCCCACCGCACCAACATCTCCAGCCATGTCCGAACCCGACTCACAGGGCAAGTGGATAGCCACCTCCGTCATGGAGAAGGACGTTAAGGAGCTTCGGGAGGCGAGGTACTTGACCACGGAGATTACACATAAGCTCCCTGCCAAAGAGCAAGTCATCCCCACTCCGGAGCCCGGCGAGAGGGTTGTGTTCATCCCTCACTTTCTCCGCGGGATAGGGTTTCCCCTCCACCCCTTCGTCCATGGCTTGATGTTCTACTACAGGCTAGATTTCCATGATCTAGCCCCGAATTCATTCCTCTAGATCTCAGCGTTCATCGCCGTATGCGAGGCGCTACTCCGCATCCCCCCACACTTCGGCCTCTGGCTAAAAGTCTTCAATGTGAAACCAAAGGTGGTCAACGGGCAGCATGCGGACTGCGGCGGCGCCATGGTGAGTAAGCTCCCCAACACCACTTGGCCCAAAGGGGCCTTCATGGAGACCATGAAGGTGTGGCAGCAGGAGTGGTTCTACATCATCGAACCCTGCGGTACCAAATGGGCGGTCGCTCCTGAGTTCAGATTCGGGCCCCCTATGCGGCTCGCGTCATGGACCAACAAGGGTCTGTACTGGGGGTCGACCGACGAAGTGATGATGTTGCAAAAGCGCATCAAGAGTATGATAAACAAGAACACCAGTCTCACCGACGTGATTTAGGTGATGCTCTTCCACTGGATCCTGCAGTGCCTACGCCGGCCTCTCCGTATGTGGGAGTTTAATCCGGAGGGCCCTCGGACCCTGCAGCGCTTCTTCGGCACAACGCACGAAGAGATCTGGAAACTGCTTTTCAAGGCCCAGAAGACGTGGCCGGAGAACACCGAAGACATCGGTCTCAACAGCGCGAATCCGGCTACCACGGTAATCATTTTACTTCCAAACACAATTTTGGTCCATGAGTCAAAGGGTATACTGAGATGCCCATTCCTCATTCAGGGCTGGGCAGTGAAGGCAGAGCGGATCAGGTGTCCGGTGCCGCTACTTGAAAACCCAGCCACTCCTCTGCTAACGAGGATGCTGGTCCCGGCGCCTTATCAGGCGCCGGAGAAGAAGGCCAATAAGAAGAGCAAGGAGGCCAAGGGTGGCCTCCGCCATAGAGGTACTTCAGACGTAATGTCTGGAGAGTCCGAAGCTCCATCCTCCCATGAAGACGAAGAGGAGGAGTCAGAAAGCGATTCTCCCCTTAAGGGGAGGAAGAAGAAAAGGGGGGCCTCCGTAGATCCGGATGCGGAGGCGTCCAAGAGAGGGAAGAGATCCCTCTCGGACGGTTCGAACACGAATGCCAAACACTCCCCCACGTGGCACCCCAGGGAAAAGCCCCTGGCCACATCGTTAGTACCAAAGGATACTCCGACGTTTATCCAGTTTTTTTATGATTGCAACTATTACACATCATGTTACGTGTTGTTCGGCCCGTGGACTCCCACAAGAATCATCGACTAAGGGGACTTCTTTGGCGCCGGAGATGGTGGAGAGCGAGTCGCCTCCGCGGGCCTATCCGCCTACCACTGCGGATGACACCGAGGTGTTATCCCAAAGGACCTCTCTGGGCCACAGAGAGGTGCGGGAGGTCACCAAGACAGTGGCAGGGGTAATGCCTTGGCTGCCGAGAGCATGGGGGGCACAACCCCCATGAAGACTGATGACGGGGGCCCTGACCAGTACGGCCCCCCAGCCGAACACCATTTTGGAGACCCATGTGGCTCCGGAATTGAGTGAGTGATCCCCTTCAAAGGAGGGGGGAGCGCCAAGTCCGGCGGCGACCTCCGCTAATCCGGAGGTGCCGAACACTCTGATGGAGGTGTCGGATCACGGGTTCTGGCAAACCCTCAAGGTTCGAACACTAGGTTGCGCGCGAAGGTTTTCCCCCTATCGATCCATGCCCTAGCTCTCTAAGATCTCGCGAATGAACTCGACAAACTTGCAACACAAAGACACAAGATTTATACTAGTTCGGGCCACCGTTGTGGTGTAACACCCTACTCCAGTGTGGTGGTGCTGGATTGCCTCTTGGTCTAATGATGAACAGTACAAGGGGAAGAACGGCCTCCTGAGGTCGAGGCGTTCTTGTGCTTGGTTGGTGTGAAGCTATGGATGGAATGGCTCCGATCCCAGATGAGGTCTCTCTCTCTCTCTCCGTCTCTCAGTTTTTCATTCTCCCCCCTACTATGCTGGCTAGTTCTACTTATATAGGCCCTGGTCCTCTCCCCAAATATTGAGCGGGAAGGGAGCCAACAACGGCCAATTCAAAAGGGGACAACTAGTACAACTTATCCTGACAAAAGTAGTCTTCGCCTGCCAAAGGCCCTGGTGATGACGCCGTCTTGGGCTCCACGGTGACCTCCGTCTTGCCGTCCTTCTGGTCTTGGTCTCGTTGCACTAATATGGAAACCTTTGCTTGATGCCTTGGTACTCCGCGCCTGTTCTTGCCTCCTTGGCACCAAAGAGGAAGCAAGGACACTGCACGCCCTGGCGCCTGCCTGGTCTCGATCGTCATGGTTTGCGCCACGAGGACCTCGCGAGGTTTGCCTTGCCTTGATCTCTCCGCTCCTCGTGAGCCTGCCTGGCGAGGCCGCTCCTGAGGAGGTCTTGCGTCCTCCGCCTCGCAAGGCTTGGCCCCTCACGAGGGTCTTGAATGCCTTGTCGATGAAGACGGGCCATATGGGCCTGCTAGCTCAGCCACGCCGTGGGCCGCAGGCAGGCAAGTCTGGGGACCCCGTTCCCAGAACGCCGACAGTAGCCCCCGGCCCCAAGGTGCGCTCAGGCTTGGCTTCGAGGCGAAGCTAAAGGTCAAGCACGGAGCGCCGCGGGCCCGAAAGCCTGTGGCCTCGGTTGACGCGTGGCGGTTGATTGGACATGGGCGTCTTTGCTTCCCCACGCTGCCTCAGCAACTGCCCGACTTGACAAGTCCCTGTGACTTGCAAGGAGAACCATCATTACCTATGATTGTGGGGGGCGCTGGTTGGCCTTCCCCTGCTATAAATGAGGAAGGGGGCGGAGCCTCCGTCGCCCATTCCTTCCCATTCTGCCTGCTTCTTCCTCCTCTGCTCCACTGCTAGTAGCAACTTCAATGGCGTCGATCCGTAGGTTTTCAGCCGAGGAGAAGGGAAATGTTCCACTTGACGTGTCGGCACTGCTCCCACCGAAGAAGAGGTCGGTCCACCGCCGCGATGCCGCGGTGATGCAGGTGGTGACGAGGCCTTGGCGTGAGCGGCCTCCTCCTGGGTATCCACTGCCCTTGTACGCCCAAGCTGGGGGCTCGGGAGGAAGGAGCAACGAGCATCGGTGCGCGCACCACAGCCAAGGTCGACGCGCCGCGAGGACGAGCGCCATCGCTCCTGGAGTCCATGCCGTGGACTCCTCACGTGAGCTCATGCTGTAGGCGGCGATGCCCCCAAGCTCCTGGATCCGCTTCCCACGCTTCTTCTCCGATGTGATGCCACCGAGGGGGCCTCTCGGGCTCTGGTTGCAGCATGCCGACTGCGACGCTCCGGCCACCGGAGCTGAGGTTGAAGCAGTCCCCACCAGCAAGATCTTCATGACCCGCGGCTGGGGCGAGGTTGCGTGAGTTCGCCGTGCAAAGGGCGCCCTCGCGATCCACTTCGAGTACGACGGCGCCTCCATGCTGTTCTTCAAGGTCTTCGACAAGGAGGGTCGCCGCTTGGAGTGTTGCCCCGAAGGGGAGCGCCAGGATGAGGTGCGCCCCGCTCATGGCTCCTCTACTAGCAGCGACCCTTGGGAGTCCAGCGGCTCTCCTGAGCTCTACGAGACTCCGAAGACGAGCGACGACAGCTACGTCCCCCCGAGCTCTCGCCATGCTCGGAGTAGGGCCGCAACGTCCGTCCGCTGCCGTCGTTGATCTAGATGGGGTTGGCGCCGGCCTCCTGTGGCCCACTTTTGATGATGGTGTCGGCCGTGGGGGTGTGTAGATAGGATTCTCCTAGATTCTCATCTTTCGTTCCCTGCGAGGAGTCAAGAAGTACCCCGTGGGGCATTTAAAGAGTCTACAATGTCTTTTGTTGATATTATCCTAATTATGGAAGCCTTGTAAGCGCAAGTCCTGTTTAGGCTCGGTCTTCCCTTTCCAATCTCGCGACAGCTTGTCGCTCTACGCTGACAGGTCCCGGTCCCCAGGCAAGCTTCAGCCGTCGCTGGTATGTCAGGTCGCGTGTCGTGGTCAAGGCCAGGAGGTGAGCGACCCGAGGTCCAGTAAGAGCCCCTGAGGCGCGATGCTCAGGAGGTCCCCTTTAGCACTCAAGCAGCCATGGTAAGATAATAAAGGGAGGCGCCGTTGCCGCAACAGGGCTACAGCGAGCGTGTCCGATTAGGTTTCAACGATTAGTTGATCTGAGCTCGTGACTTATCTTGGTGGTCCGGGGTCGATTCTTCGTGATGCGCTAGGCTCGTGCGCGTACATCCGCAGCGTAGCTAGGTCAGGCCCATGCGATTCCTCCCTCTTCCAATGCTCTCCTTGTGCTCTACGTCCTCAGGTCCCGGCCCTCGAGTGAGCTCAGCCGCCGCTGGTATGCCAGGTCACGTGCCGTGGTCAAGGCCAGGGGGTGAGGGTTGGAGAGCTAGTAAGAGCTCCTGAGTCGCGATGCTCAGGAGCCCCCCTTTTAACGTGCAAGTGGATTACTTGGAAGAGGTGGGAGCTCGCGGTGCCGCCTGGTGTTATCCTCATGAGATTCCTGCGAGCCGACACAAGGAAGAACATGATATGCCGCTATGGTTGCCAGCCTGCCGCTAGTTGCTCCGCGAGGGGGTGAAGGCACTGAGGGTCTGGTGAGGTGACGTGTGCGGGGCGTGCCACGAGCCAGAGCTCGACCGCTCAGGTTTTTCGACGTGGCAGGGACGGACCCGTGCACCAGCGTCGTGCCGGCGTGAGGAGTCCCCGTGGGAGGCGACGATTGAGCAGGTAGTAATCATAGGTAGACCAAACATGAGAGTAGCAGGCTTAAGTAAGTGCATGGGAATGATGCAGCCCGAGGGGCGCTCCCAACAAGGTAAGCTAAATACATAAAAAGGGATACATGCCACAGGGATGGACCCACGCGGCCTGGGAATGATGCCCGAGGGGCACTCCAAGCTAAATGAACTTGGAAAGATGTCACCTGGTTATGTTGACGAAGGAGAGTTAGGGCAGCTGAAGGTGCGCGGCGAAAGGTTGCTCCTCACGAGCCACCGGGGCCCTGAGCCTCAGGAGGCTCTGGGGGCTTAGGTGGTTCCTTGAGGATCGTCTCCATCTCCATCAGGACGGCGTGGTGCCTGGCCTCCTGGGCCGCTAGGATGCGCCGCAAGTTGCGCTGGTAGGCAGACGACACGCTCGGCAGGCCAAAGGGCATGCAAACGTAGCTGTGCGGTGGGCCCTCGCAGCGTCCCACACACGAAGGCCAGAAAAGCTCCTGAGAAGCGGCCCTGTTGAGCCCTGGAATGTCGATGTAGAGGCGCAGCGCAGCATCCTTGCCTGGATGGAAAGCTGCGCCTTGTGAGCGGTGGTCGCCGCGCATGGCCCTTGCGTCTTGCAGTTCCTGGGTGGTCTTGGTGATGAACTCCTGAATGGTGGGCGATCCTTGCCCTGTGCCCTCCTGAGGGAAACGTGCCGTGAAGCATGCCTCCAAGTGGTGCCCAAGTGCCTCCCTCGTGATGTGGATAAGGTCTGAGGCCTTCCAGAGGAAAGCCCCCGAGCCCTGCCCGAGAAGGGCACCAGGCGCGCCTTCCTATGCGATGGAGGGAGGCCCCCTGGAGCGGGCGCTGATCCTGACGAGGCTTCGGCTGTGACGCCACCCTCCTGAGATCCTGCATGGCGCAACTGCTTCTTCTTCTTGGGGATGGCCTAAGGAGGGCCCTCGCCCTTGCCGCCGGGGTCGTCGATTGCTGCAGCTTGGGAGGCACGCTCAAGGGAGCACACCGAATCTATTTCTTCACATGGGACCGTGATGATCCCGCCGCTTCCCGGCATCTTGAGACCATGAACTTGGCCAGGGCTGGATACCCAAGGATGGCATCGTAGGGCAGACAGATGTGCGTGACGTCAAAGTCGATGAGCTCGGTGCAGTAGTTCTTGCTTTCTCCGAAGGTGACAGGGAGGTGGACCTGCCCTATCCGTGTGGTGGAACCGTCGGTCACTCCTGAGAAAGGCTTGGTAGGCTGAAGCTGGTCATATGGCACTTGGAGGCTGTCGAACGTGTCCACGGACAGGACGTTGAGCCCTGCACCGCCGTCGATGAGGGTCTTGGTAACTTGTACGTTGTTGATGACTGGGGAGCAAAGCATCGGGAGGGCGCCAGCGGTAGCTGCGCACTTGAGCTGATCTGCCAAGTTGAACGTGATGGGGCACTGGGACCATCGAAGTGGGCGTGTGGCTTCGAGCTTGGGGAGGACTGCATTCACTTCACAAGCAAACTACTTGAAGATACGCTGCGAGGCTAGGGCCTGGGCTCCGCCCAAGATGCAGGCAATAGCACGTGGTTCCTGGAAGCCGCCAGCCCCTCGTCCTGATGGTGCTCATCATTCCTTCTTGGCGGTGGAGGTAGCGGAGGGAGCCCAGCGTTGCCTTGGGGACAATCCTCATGAGGCTGATCCCTCCAGGCACCCTCGTGAGGCTGATCCTTCCAGTGGTCCTCACGAGGCCGGTTGCGCCACTCCTGGCGTGGGCCACGGTCGTCCCAGTGTCCGCCACCATGTCCTCCTCCTCGGCCGTAGCCACGGTCGTCGCGCTCGGGGCGTCAACCGAAGCGTCCTTTGCGAATGGCTTTGAGCTCTTGACAGTCGCTGGTGTTGTGGGTATTCAGGTTGTGGAAGGCATAGAACGGACGGATGCTCTTGGATGACTCTGGTTGGCCTCTGCCACACTTGGTGTCTGGTTCCGCTGCGAGCACGGCTGCTCCCTTGCACTTCACATCCTTGGCCTTGGCTTTCTTCTCCTCTGGGTCTGCAGTAGGGAGCTCAAGGAGGGAGAGGCGCCCCTCCTCAGCTCTTGCACACTTGGTCGCGATGTTGAACAACTCTAGGGTCATGCATAGCTCCTCGTGGATAGCGAGCTCTTCCTTCATCTTGACGTCGTGGACGCCATCAGAGAACGCAGAGATGATGGCCTCATCGGTCACCTTGGGGATCTTGATCTGTGCGCTATTGAAGCGCTGAATGTACTTCTGTAGGGTCTCTCCTGGTTGTTGCTTGATGCAGTGCAGGTCGCCCGTGACCGGGGGGCGGTCGCGAGTGCCCTGGAAGTTGGCGATGAAGTGGTTGCGCATCTCATCCTAGGAGGAGATCGAGCCCGGTGGCAGGTTCAGGAGCCAGGAGCGGGCGCCCTCCTTGAGAGCCATGGGAAACCAGTTCGCCATGACTTTCTCATCGCCGTTGGCCTCTTTGATGCTCAGCTCGTAGAGCTGCAAGAACTTCGCGGGGTCGAGGGTGCCGTCGTAGCGAGGAGGCAGGTCCGACTTGAACTTGCCCGGCCAGGCGACGCTTCACAGCTCGGGGGTGAAAGCGCGGCAGCCGGCTGTGGTCACCGGGACCCGCCTTGGGGGTGGAGCTTGGTCTTCATGGGGTCCGCGCCCTGGCGCTACAGGTGGCGCATGGTCTTGCCGCAGCAGCCGATCCCGGCGCGGTGGCGCGAGGAGCAGCGGAGCATTTTCTTGCGGTCGAGGGACTTCTTAACAGCTTCTTTCTTCATGCGTAGGCGCGGGACACGACGGGTCGCGTCGCGGAGCCACGCGTCTTGGCGCCAGGGCGCCGTCTTGGGGCGGAAGTGGTGGAGGCGCTCCATGAGCCACGTCGCCCATAGCTGGTGGAGGGCGAGGCAGAGAGAGGGACGGCGCATGGGAGCCCCCTGCGGCGCAGACAAGCTCGGCGATGCGGTCGAGCCAGTCCTCGTAGAGGTCGTCGACCGGGCGGTAGCGCAGGAGCTCGTGCGCCATGAGGAGCGCGGCTCACGTGTCCATGGGAGGGCGACGTGCATGGGAAGAAGAACCGGCTGGGGTCAGCGATGGAGTGGCGGTGCGACCGTCCCGCTGCACCGAGGGGTGCAGCGAGGATGCTTGCTGCTCGTTCCCCGCCGGGCCGGTGGCGGTGTTGGCAGAAGGCGACAGGGAACGATGAGGTGGCCCACCGACAGGAGCCGTCTGAGCGATGTGGGCGGCGAGGGCAGCCCGACGCTCAGCACGAGCGTGGCGCGCGTCTGCCATGGAGACGACGAAGCAACGAAGCATAGAGCGATGGAAGGAAGCTTCGGTGCACTCCTACCTGGCGCGCCAAATGTCAGATCACGGGTTTCGGCAAACCCTCAAGGTTCGAACACTCGGGTGCGCGCGAAGGTTTCCCCCCTATTGATCCACGCCCAAGCTCTCTAAGATCTCGCGGACGAACTCGATGAACTTGCAACACAAAGACACAAGATTTATACTGGTTCGGGCCACCGTTGTGGTGTAATACCCTACTCCAATGTGGTGGTGGTGGATTGCCTCTTGGGCTAATGATGAACATTACAAGGGGAAGAACAACCTACGGAGGTCGAGGCGTTCTTGTGCTTGGTTGGTGTGAAGCTAAGGATGGAATGGCTCCGATCCCAGATGAGGTCGCTCTCTCTCTCAGTTTTTCCTTCTCCCCCCTACTATGGTGGCTAGTTCTACTTATATAGGCCCTGGTCCTCTCCCCAAATATTGAGCGGGAAGGGAGCCAACAACGACCAATTCGAAAGGGGACAACTAGTACAACTTATCCTGACAAAAGTAGTCTTCTCCTGCCAAAGGCCCTGGTGATGACGCCGTCTTGGTCTCCACGGTGACCTCTGTCTTTCTGTCCTTCTGGTCTTGGACTCGTTGCACCAATATGGAAACCTTTGCTTGATGCCTTGGTATTCCGTGCCTGTGCTTGCCCCCTTGGCACCAAAGGGGAAGCATGGACACTGCGCGCCCTGGCGCCCACTTGGCGCCCGCCTGGTCTCGATCGTCATGGCTCACGTCACGAGGACCTCGTGAGGTTTGCCTTGCCTTGATCTCTCCGCTCCTCGTGAGCCTGCCTGACGAGACCGCTCCTGAGGAGGTCTTGCGTTGTGCGCCTCGCGAGGCTTGGCCCCTCGCGAGGGTCTTGAATGCCTCGTCGATGAAAACGGGCCGTACGGGCCTGCTAGCTCAGCCACGCTGTGGGTCATAGGCAGGCAAGTCTGGGGACCCCCGTTCCCATAAGCCGACAGGAGGCACTGCAACGCGCTTCCATCATGGAGGAGCACCGCACCCTGATGGGCGCGGTGGTTGAGAAGGTTCAGTCCGCCAAGAGCGGGCTGAACGAAGCCTTCACCAGCCTGCTAATAGGCTTCGAGGTATGCGATGTAATTTTCTTAGCCGCCTTTCATATAAAAATATGCGTGTGTATAGATAGTAGCCCCCGAGACTCTGTTCGGTTTCGAAAATCAACCAAACAGAGGGTCAAATATTAACCGCGGGAGGTAACATACCATTCTATTGGTAAACAGGCCTCCCTGTTAGCAGTGACCGTCCAGGCCGCTGAAGTGTCTGATGGGCAAGATGACTAAGACTCCGTTCTCCAGAACAATGGAGCGAGCAACAGACTTATTGGAAATAATACATACTGATGTATGCAGTCCGATGAGTGTTGATGCTCGCGGCGGGTATCGTTATTTTCTGACCTTCACAGATGATTTGAGCAGATATGGGTATATCTACTTGAGGAAACATAAGTCTGAAACATTTGAAAAGTTCAAAGAATTTCAGAGTGAAGTGGAAAATCATTGTAACAAGAAAACAAAGTTCATACGATCTGATCGTGGAGGTGAATATTTGAGTTATGAGTTTGGTCTTCATTTGAAACAATGCAGAATAGTTTCACACCTCATGCCACCTGGAACACCACAGCGTAATGGTGTGTCCGAACGTCGTAACCGCACTTTATTAGATATGGTGCGATCTATGATGTCTCTTACTGATTTACCGCTATCGTTTTGGGGTTAGGATTTAGAAACAGCTGAATTCACATTAAATAGGGCACCATCAAAATCCGTTGAGATGACACCATATGAAGTGCGGTTTGGCAAGAAACCCAAGTTGTCGTTTCTTAAAGTTTGGGGTTATGATGCTTATGTGAAAAAGCTTCAACCTGATAAGTTCGAACCCAAATCGGAGAATTGTGTCTTCATAGGATACCAAAAGGAGACTATTGGGTACACCTTCTATCACATATCCGAAGTCAAGATATTCGTTGCTAAGAATGGATCCTTTCTAGAGAAGGAGTTTCTCACGAAAGAAGTGAGTGGAAGGAAAGTAGAACTTGATGAAGTAATTGTACCTTCTCCCTTATTAGAAAGTAGTTCATCATAGAAATCAGTTCAAGTGATTCCTACACCAATTAGTGAGGAAGCTAATGATGATGATCATGAAACTTCTGATCAAGTTACTACCAAACCTCGTAGGTCAACCAGAGTAAGATCCACACCAGAGTGGTACGGTAATCCTATTCTGGAGGTCATGTTATTTGACCATGACAAACCTACAAACTATGAGGAAGCGACGATGAGCCCAAATTCCGCTAAATGGCTTGAGGCCATGAAATCTGAGATGGGATCCATGTATGAGTACAAAGTATGGACTTTGGTTGACTTAGCTGATGATCGGCAAGCAATAGAGAATAAATGGATCTTCAAGAAGAAGACTGACGCTGACGGTAATGTTACTGTCTACAAAGCTCGACTTGTTGCGAAAGGTTTTCGACAAGTTCAATGAGTTGACTTCGATGAGACCTTCTCACCCGTAGCGATGCTTAAGTATGTCTGAATCATGTTAGCAATTGTGATGTCTACTACACAACCTTCTTCTTGTAGACGTTGTTTGGCCTCCAAGTGCAGAGGTTTGTAGGACAACAACAAATTTCCCTCAAGTGGATGACCTAAGGTTTATCAATCCATGGGAGGTGTAGGATGAAGATGGTCTCTCTCAAACAACCCTGCAACCAAATAACAAAGAGTCTCTTGTGTCCCCAACACACCCAATACAATGGTAAATTGTATAGGTGCACTAGTTCGGCGAAGAGATGGTGATACAAGTGCAATATGGATGATAGATATAGGTTTTTGTAATCTGAAAATATAAAAACAGCAAGGTAACTAATAATAAAAGTGAGCACAAACGGTATTGCAATGCTAGGAAACAAGGCCTAGGGTTCATACTTTCACTAGTGCAAGTTCTCTCAACAATAATAACATAATTGGATCATATAACTATCCCTCAACATGCAACAAAGAGTCACTCCAAAGTCACTAATAGCGGAGAACAAACGGAGAGATTATTGTAGGGTACGAAACCACCTCAAAGTTATCCTTTCTGATCGATATATTCAAGAGTCCGTAGTAAAATAACATGAAGCTATTCTTTCCGTTCAATCTATCATAGAGTTCGTACTAGAATAACACCTTAAGACACAAATCAACCAAAACCCTAATGTCACATAGATACTCCAATGTCACCTCAAGTATCTGTGGGTATGATTATACGATATGCATCACACAATCTCAGATTCATCTATTCAAGCAACACAAAGAACTTCAAAGAGTGCCCTGATAACCCACAAGTATAGGGGATCACAACAGTTTTTGAGGGTAGAGTATTCAACCCAAATTTATTGATTCGACACAAGGGGAGCCAAAGAATATTCTCAAGTATTAGCAGCTGAGTTGTCAATTCAACCACACCTGGAAACTTAATATCTGCAGCAAAATATTTAGTAGCAAAGTAATATGATAGTAGTGGTAACGGTAGCGAAAGGTAACGATAGCAAAAGTAATGTTTTTGGTATTTTGTAGTGATGATAGCAATAGCAACGGAAAAGTAAATAAGCGAAGAACAATATATGGAAAGCTCGTAGGCAAAGGATCGGTGATGGAGAATTATGCCGGATGCGGTTCATCATGTAACAATCATAACCTAGGGTGACATAGAACTAGCTCCAGTTCATCAATGTAATGTAGGCATGTATTCCGAATATAGTCATACGTGCTTATGGAAAAGAACTTGCATGACATCTTATGTCCTACCCTCCCGTGGCAGCGGGGTCCTAACGGAAACTAAGGGATATTTAGGCCTCCTTTTAATAGAGTACCGGACCAAAGCATTAACACATAGTGAACACATGAACTCCTCAAACTACGGTCATCACCAGTAAGTATCCCGTCACTTCGGGGTTAACGGATCATAACACATAATAGGTGACTATAGACTTGCAAGATAGGATCAAGAAATCTCATATATTGATGAAAACATAATAGGTTCAGATCTGAAATCATGGCACTCGGGCCCTAGTGACAAGCATTAAAGATAGCAAAGTCATAGCAACATCAATCTCAGAACATAGTGGATACTAGGGATCAAACCCTAACAAAACTAACTCGATTACATGATAAATCTCATCCAACCCATCACCGTCCAACAAGCCTACGATGGAATTACTCACGCACGGCGGCGAGCATCATGAAATTGGTGATGGAGGAAGGTTGATGTTGACGATGGCGACAGATTCCCCTCTCCGGAGCCCCAAACGGACTCCAGATCAGCCCTCCCGAGAGGTTTTAGGGCTTGGCGGCGGCTCCGTATCGTAAAACGCGATGAATCCTTCTCTCTGATTTTTTTCTCCCCGAAACCAAATATATAGAGTTGGAGTTGAGGTCGGAGGAGCTCCAGGGGGCCCACGAGGTAGGGGGCGCGCCCTAGGGGTGCAGGCGTGCCCCCCACCCTCGTGGACAGGTGTTGGGCCCCCTGGCCTTCATCTTTTGCAAGGATTTTTTATTATTTCCGAAAAGTTGTTCCGTCAAGTTTCAGGTCATTCTGAGAACTTTTGTTTCTGCACATAAATAACACCATGGTAATTCTGCTGAAAACAGCGCCAGTCTGGGTTAGTTCCATTCAAATCATGCAAGTTAGAGTCCAAAACAAGGGCAAAAGTGTTTGGAGAAGTAGATACGACGGAGATGTATCAATTCCCCCAAGCTTAAACCTTTGCTTGTCCTCAGGCAATCCAGTTGATAAATTGAAAGTGATAAAGAAAACTTTTACAAACTCTGTTTGCTCTTGTTGTTGTAAATATGTAAAGCCAACATTCAAGTTTTCAGCAAAGATTATGACCAACCACATTCACAATAACGCTTAGGTCTCAAGTTTACTCATATCAGTGGCATAATCAACTAGCGAGCAATAATAATAAATCTCGGATGACAACACTTTATCAAAACAATCATAATATGATATAACAAGATGGTATCTCGCTAGCCCTTTCTGAGACCACAAAACATAAATGCAGAGCAGCTTTAAAGATCAAGGACTGACTAGACATTGTAATTCATGGTAAAAGAGATCTAGTCAAGTCACACTCAATGTAAACTAACAGTAATGAATGCAAATGACAGCGGTGCTCTCCAACTGGTGCTTTTTAATAATAGGATGATGACTCAACATGAAAGTAAATAGATAGGCCCTTCGTAGAGGGAAGCAGGGATTTGTAGAGGTGCCAGAGCTCGGTTTTGAAATAGAGATGAATAATATTTTGAGCGGTATACTTTCATTGTCAACATAACAACCAAGAGATGGCGATATCTTCCATGATACACACATTATAGGCGGTTCCCAAACAGAATGGTAAAGTTTATACTCCCCCTTCCACCAACAAGCATCAATACATGGCTTGCTCGAAACAATGAGTGCCTCCAACTAACAAGAGTCCCACGGGGAGTTTTGTTTGCAATTATTTTGATTTAGTTTGCATAAAGCATGGGACTGGGCATCCCGGTGACCAGCCACTTTCTCGTGAGTGAGGAGCGGAGTCCACTCCTCTTGAGAATAACCCGCCTAACGTGGAAGATACAGACAGCCCTAGTTGATACATGAGCTATTCGAGCATACAAAATAGGATATTTATTTGAAGGTTTAGAGTTTGGCACATACAAATTTACTTGGAACGGCAGGTAGATACCGTATATAGGTAGGTATGGTGGACTCATATGGAATAACTTTGGGGTTTATGGAGTTGGATGCACAAGTAGTATTCCCGCTTAGTACAGGTGAAGGCTAGCAAAAGACTGGGAAGCGACCAGCTAGAGAGCGACAATAGTCATGAACATGCATTAAAATTAATCCACACCGAATGCAAGCATGAGTAGGATATAATCCACCATGAACATAAATATCATGAAGGCTATGTTGATTTTGTTTCAACTACATGTGTTAACATGCGCCAAGTCAAGTCACTTAAATCATTCAGAGGAGGATACCACCCTATCATACCACATCAATACCATTTTAATAGCATGTTGGCACGCAAGGTAAACCATTATAAGCTCCTGGCTAATCAAGCAAGGCACAAGAACTATGATCTCTAGTTGTCATTGCAAACATGTTTATTCATAATAGGCTGAATCAGGAATGATGAACTAATCATATTTACAAAAACAAGAGAGGTCGAGTTCATACCAGCTTTTCTCATCTCAATAAGTTCATCATATAATCATCATTATTGCCTTTCACTTGCACAACCGAACGATGTGGATAATAATAATAATAGTGCACGTGCATTGGACTAAGCTGGAATCTGCAAGCATTCAATAAACAGGAGAAGACAAGGCAATATGGGCTCTTTTGTCAGATCAACAATAATGCATATAAGAGCCACTTCAACAATTTAATTATGGTCTTCTCCTATCGACCTCCAAAGAAAAGAAAAGAAATAAAACTATTTACACGGGAGAGCTCCCAACAAGTAAAAGAAGAACATGAATTTTTTTGGGTTTTCTTTTTAATTACTACTACAAGCATAGAAAGTAAACTAATTAAAAGCTACAACTAATTTTATTGGTTTTTCTTAAGGTTTATCAAACACACAAGAAGGAAGCATAAAAAGGGAAATAAACTAGCATGGATGATACAATGAAAAAGTATGAGCACCGACATCAGGCAATGAGTGTGTGAACATAAATGAAATGTTGGTGAGAAATACGTACTCCCCCAAGCTTAGGCTTTTGGGCCTAAGTTTGTCTATGGCCACGGTTGGCCTGGCGGATATCTATAGTAAAAGTTGGGCTCATACTGAGATGCAGCGGCTATCGCCTCCTTAGCTGCAGTGTGGTGACGAGCGGCCTCCTCCCTCCTCTCGTACTCATCTGCCTCCTCTCTGGTAATAACACATCTTCCGTTTGCCTGATAATCAAAGAAGGCAGGAGTAGGGAGAGTAATATGGACAGCACGACGTCTGTCAAAGATTAAACGATACTGGAGAGGTGATTCATTCCTCTTGACAAACTGGTGCTGAACCATAGCATTAAAGTCTACATAAGTAGGAGGCAACTCAATATCATCTTCGCGTATGGCCACACCAAGAAAATTAGCTATGCGGGTTGCATAAATTCCACCGAAGAAATCTCCATTAAATCTGTTAAGATGCAACCTACGTGCAACAATGGCTCCCAAATTATAAGATTTGTCTCCTAACACAGCACTTCTAAGAATATTGAGGTCAGGGACACACATGTGACATGCCTCATCTTTACCATTAATGCATCTACCTATGAAGAGAGCAAAATAATGTATAGCAGGAAAGTGAATGCTCCCTATGGTAGCTTGTGTTATATCTCTAGATTCTCCCACAGTTATCCTAGCAAGAAAATCTCTAAATCCATATTTGCGAGGATCCCTGATACTACCCCATTGTGGAAGTTTGCAAGCAGTGGTAAAATCCTCTAAGTCCATAGTGTAAGAATTTTCATAAAGATCAAATAGGACAGTTGGAGAATTACGTGAAGATGAAAATTCAAACCTCCTCACAAAGGAACTAGTGAGATAGTGATACTGCCTGCACTTTTCTTCCTCGAAGCTCACAAGATCAGCGTTACGCGCATTAAATTCTTCCTTAATTCTCGCTCGATCCATAAAATTTTCTGAACGTCATTCACAAGGACGCACTGGAGCGTCTCTTGGTGGCTCTTCATCAGCATCACGCATTGCAAGCCTGGGTCCTTGCTTCCTCGAAGAACCACCTTGGAACATTTTCCTAAGCATATTTCTTCCTCTGAAAAATTTCTGAAATTTTTAGTAACTTCGAAATAAAAGTAAACCAAACTCAATAATATTGATAGCAACTACTCCTACAAGTGCCTACGGCCTATATCATGCATCAAAACTACTTTTGACCATATAAATTTGACATGCAAGCTCAAGAACATGGTCACCTAGGCAGCAAAAATTTGCAATGAATAAAGCACTAGAACAAAAACTAATTGGACCAATGGAGGAGTCACATACCAAGGAACAATCTCCCCAAGCAGATTTGTGAGAGGTGCTTTGAGCAAGGAGATCGAAAATGGCAGCAAAATGAGCTTGGACTCGGGTATGAACTGGATATTCGTGTTTGTGGGAGGAAGAAGAAGTGTGTGGGTGCAGGAATAAGTGGAGGAGGGCCACCGTGGGCCCACGAGGCAGGGGGCGCGCCTAGGGGGGTAGGGCGCGCCCCTGACCCTCGTGGCCAGGTGCCAGCTCCCCCTACTGTGTTCTCAATGCCAAATATTCTCAAATATTCCAGAAAAAAACATATTTAAATTTCAGGGCATTTGGAGAACTTTTATTTTCGGGGTATTTTTATATTGCACGAATAAATCAGATAACAGACAGAAAAATACTATTTTTATTTTATTTAATATAAATAACATAAAGTAAAAGAAGGGTACAGAAGGTTGTGCCTTCTAGTTTCATCCATCTCATGCTCATCAAAAGGAATCCACTAACAAGGTTGATCAACTCTGGTTAACGAACTCATTCCGAATAACATGGAACCGGAGAAATTTCGAATAATGCTATGTTACCTCAACGGGGATATGCACATCCCCAATAATAAGAATATCATATTTCTTCTTGACAGTAGGAAGAGGAAATTCAAAACCTCCAAATATAATCGATGGTATTTTTCCAATAGAGTTGATACTATGAACTTGAGGTTGTTTCCTCAGAAAGTGTACCGTATGCTCATTACCATTAACGTGAAAAGTGACATTGCCTTTAGTGCAATCAATAACAGCCCATGCAGTATTCAAAAAGGGTCTTCCAAGAATAATAGACATACTATCGTCCTCACGAATATCAAGAATAACAAAGTCCATTAAAATAGTAATGTTTGCAACTACAACATGCACATCCTCACAAATACTGACAGGTATATCAGTTGATTTATCAGCCATTTGCAAAGATATTTCAGTAGGTGTCAACTTATTCAAATCAAGTCTACGATATAAAGAGAGAGGCATAACACTAACACCGGCTCCAAGATCACATAAAGCAGTTTTAACATAGTTTCTTTTAATGGAGCATGGTATAGTGGGTACTCCTGGATCTCCTAGTTTCTTAGGTATTCCACCCTTAAAAGTATAATTAGCAAGCATGGTGGAAATTTCAGCTTCCGATATCTTTCTTTTATCTATAACAATATCTTTCATATACTTAGCATAAGGATTCATTTTGAGCATATCAGTTAATCGCATACGCAAAAAGATAGATCTAATCATTTCAGCAAAGCGCTCAAAATCCTCATCATCCTTTTTCTGGGATGGTTTGGGAGAAAAAGGCATAGGTTTCTGAACCCATGGTTCTCTTTCTCTACCGCATTTCCTAGCAACAAAGTCTTTCTTATCATAACATTGATTCTTTGATTGTGGGTTATCAAGATCAACAACATGTTCAATTTCTATATCATTATCATTACTAGGTTGAGCATCATCATGAACATTATCATTAACATTATCACTAGATTCAGGTTCATTACCAGATTGTGTTTCAGCATCAGAAATAGAGATGTCATTTGGATTCCCAGGTGTTTCAACAATAGGATCACTAGAAGCATGCAAAGTCCTATCATTTTTCTTTTTCTTCCTATTAGAAGGACTAGGTGCATCCACATTATTTCTCTGAAAATCTTGCTCAATTCTCTTAGGGTGGCCTTCAGGATACAAAGGTTCTTGAGTCATTTTACCACCTCTAGTCATAACTCTAACAACATTATCATTATTCTTACTATTCAATTCATTGAGCAAATCATTTTGAGCTTTAAGTACTTGTTCTACTTGAGTGGTAACCATAGAAGCATGTTTACTAATAAGTTTAAGTTCACCTTTAACATTAGCCATATAATCACCCAAGTGTTCAAGCATATTTGAATTGTATTTCAATTGTCTACCAAAATAAGCATTGAAGTCTTCTTGCTTAGCCATAAATTTATCAAACTCATCTAAGCATGGGCTAGCAAACTTAGTAAATGGGATTTCAGCTTTATCATATCTATAGAGAGAATTTACCTTTACTACCTGTGTCGGGTTATTAAGAACATGAGTTTCTTCAATAGGTAATGGATTAAGATCATATGTTTCTTCAACATGCGGTAAATTAAGACCGTGTATTTCTTCAATAGGAGGTAAATTCTTAACATCTTCAGCTTTATTACCTTTTTCTTTCATAGATTTTTTGCCTCTTGCATATCTTCAGGACTAAGAAATAGAATACCCCTCTTCTTCGGAGTTGGTTTAGGAATAGGCTCAGGAGTTGGTACAGGAACTGGTTCAGGAAGTGTCCAATTATTTTCATTTGTCAACATATAATTCAATATAATTTGAGCTTCATCCGGTGTTCCTTCCCTGAAAACAGAACCAGCACAACTATCCAGGTAATCTCTGGAGGCATCAGTTAGTCCATCATAAAAGATATCAAGTATTTCATTTTTCTTAAGAGGATGATCAGGCAAAGCATTAAGTAACTTGAGAAGCCTCCCCAAGCTTGTGGGAGACTCTCTTCTTCAATTTGCACAAAATTAAATATATCCCTTAAAGCAGCTTGTTTCTTATGAGGAGGGAAATATTTAGCAGAGAAGTAATAAATCATATCCTGCGGACTACGCACACAACCAGGACCAAGATAATTAAACCATATCTTAGCATCACCCTTTAATGAGAACGGAAATATTTTAAGGATATAAAAGTAACAAGTTCTCTCATCATTAGTGAGCATGGTGGCTATATCATTTAATTTAGTAAGATGTGCCACAACAGTTTCAGATTCATAGCCATGAAAAGGACCAGGTTCAACCAAAGTAATTATATCAGGATCAACAGAGAATTCATAATCCTTATCAGTAACAAAGATAGGTGAAGTAGCAAAAGCAGGGTCAGGTTTCATTCTAGCATTAAGAGATTGCTGCTTCCATTTAGCTAATAACCTCTTGAGCTCGTATCTATCTTTGCAAGCTAAAATAGAAAAAGAAGCTTCTTTATCAAAAACATAACCCTTAGGAATAACAGGTGAGTCTTCATCATCACTTTCATCAATATTATCAGATTCAATATTTTCATTCTCTCTAACCCTAGCAAGTTGTTCATCAAGAAATTCACCAAGTGGCACAGTAGTATCAAGCATAGAAGTAGTTCCATCATAAGTATCATGTATAGCAGAAGTGGCATCATCAATAACATGCGACATATCAAAACGAATAGCAGAAGCAGGTTTAGGTGTCACAAGCTTACTCAAAATAGAAGGTGAATCAAGTGCAGAGCTAGATGGCAGTTCCTTACCTCCCCTCATAGTTGAGGGATAAATCTTGGTTCTTGGATCTTTCAAGTTCTTCATAATGATAAGCAGATATAAATCCCAAGTGACTCAAAAAATAGAGCTATGCTCCCCGACAACGGCACCATAAAATAGTCTTGATAACCCACAAGTATAGGGGATCGCAACAGTTTTCGAGGGTAGAGTATTCAACCCAAATTTATTGATTCGACACAAGGGGAGCCAAAAAATATTCTCAAGTATTAGCAGCTGAGTTGTCAATTCAACCACACCTGGAAACTTAATATCTGCAGCAAAGTATTTAATTGCAAAGTAATATGATAGTAGTGGTAACGGTAGCCAAAGGTAACGATAGAAAAAGTAATGTTTTTGGTATTTTGTAGTGATGATAGAAATAGCAACGGAAAAGTAAATAAGCGAAGAACAATATATGGAAAGCTCGTAGGCAATGGATCGGTGATGGAGAATTATGCCGGATGCGGTTCATCATGTAGCAATGATAACCTAGGGTGACACAGAACTAGTTCCAGTTCATCAATGTAATGTAGGCATGTATTCCGAATATAGTCATACGTGCTTATGGAAAAGAACTTGCATGACATCTTTTGTCCTACCCTCCCATGGCAGCGGGGTCCTAACGAAAACTGACGGATATTAAGGCCTCCTTTTAATAGAGTACCAGACCAAAGCATTAACACATAGTGAATACATGAACTCCTCAAACTACGGTCATCACCGATAAGTATCCCGATTATTGTCACTTTGGGGTTAACGTATCATAACACATAATAGGTGACTATAGACTTGCAACATAGGATCAAGAACTCTCATATATTGATGAAAACATAATAGGTCCAGATCTGAAAAAATGGCACTCGGGCCCTAGTGACAAGCATTAAGCATAACAAAGTCATAGCAACATCAATCTCAGAACATAGTGGATACTAGGGATCAAACCCTAACAAAACTAACTCGATTACATGATAAATCTCATCCAACCCATCACCGTCCAGCAAGCCTATGATGGAATTACTCACGCACGGTGGTGAGCATCATGAAATTGGTGATGGAGGAAGGTTGATGATGATGATGGCGATGGATTCCCCTCTCCGGAGCCCCGAACGGATTCCAGATCAGCCCTCCCGAGAGGTTTTAGGGCTTGGCGGCAGCTCCGTATCATAAAACGCGATGAATCCTTCTCTCTGATTTTTTTTATCCCCGAAACCAAATATATAGAGTTGGAGTTGAGGTCGGAGGAGCTCTAGGGGGGCCATGAGGTAGGGGGGTGCGCCCCCACCCTCGTGGACAGGTGGTGGGCCCCCTGGCCTTAATCTTTTGCAAGGATTTTTTATTATTTCCGAAAAGTTGTTCCGTGAAGTTTCAGGTCATTCTGAGAACTTTTGTTTCTGCACATAAGTAACACCATGGTAATTCTGCTGAAAACATCGTCGGTCTGGGTTAGTTCCATTCAAATCATGCAAGTTAGAGTCCAAAACAAGGGCAAAAGTGTTTGGAAAAGTAGATACGACGGAGACGTATCATGCCCCAATGTTTCTATCGGAGAGTCAAGACGGAAACGTCTGCCAACCCGTATGCATGAGTTCACGAGGTCACGGAACTCTCAAGTTGATCTCCAAAACATACATCAAGTGGATCGCGTGATATCCCATTGTCACCACAGGTAAGCACATGCAAGACATACATCAAGTGTTCTCAAATCCTTAAAGACTCAACCCGATAAGATAACTTCAAAGGGAAAACTCAATCCATTGCAAGAGAGTAGAGGGGGAGAAACATCATAAGATCCAACTATAATAGCAAAGCTCGCGATACATCAAGATCGTGCCGAATCGAGAACATGAGAGGGAGAGAGAGATCAAACACATAGCTACTTGTACATACCCTCAGCCCCGAGGGTGAACTACTCCCTCCTCGTCATGGAGAGTGCCGGGATGATGAAGATGGCCACCGGAGAGGGATTGCCCCCTCCCGCAGGGTGCCGGAACGGGTCTAGATTGGCTTTCGGTGGCTACAGAGGTTTGCAGCAGTGGAACTCCCAATCTCGGTTTATTTCTGGGGGTTTCTGTATTTATAGGAATTTTTGGCGTACGTCTCATGTCAGGGGGGGTCTCCGGATCGTCCACAAGATAAGGGCCCACGCCCAGGGGGGTAGGGCGCGCCCCCACCCTCGTGGACAGCCCGGGACTCTTCTGGCCCAACTCTTTTACTCCGGGGGCTTCTTTTGGTCTATAAAAAATCGTCAAAAATTGGCACGTCATTTGGACTCCGTTTGGTATTCCTTTTTTGTAATACTCAAAAACAAGGAAAAAACAGAAAACTGGCACTGGGCTCTAGGTTAATAGGTTAGTCCCAAAAATCATATAAAATAGCATATAAATGCATATAAAACATCCTAGATGGATAATATAATAGCATGGAACAATCAAAAATTATAGATACGTTGGAGATGTATCAAATTGCCGCATTTTATGATTAGTAGCAAGATGCCCGTGCATTGCACGGAACATCAAGATGCATTCTTTTTTACAAAAGGCATGTTTTGGTTGACCCATGTAGGAGTAATCCCATGTGTAAAAACTAATGATATCTCGAGAATTTTATCGGTAAAATGGTATCTCTAGAATTTCATCAAAAAAATTGTATGTCAAGAAAGATGAGAGATAAGGTGAGGAGTGGGGCGTGGTTATGACTGGTGGTCGGACTGGGCGGAGGCATGGGGATGGACGGCGCCGGCAGCGGCCACCATGCCAGATTGTTCCAGAGACTTCCTTTTTAATTGTTTAGAAATGAGTTTGTGGGAGATAAGGATGAATGAGGCAAGGCCTTATCTATAAATGTGGAGAGAGGTGCGGGTATCTTTTGTAAAATTGTCATAGTTTGCTTTCTATCCGTCAGATATAGATCGGGCGGTCTATATTACAAGATGGCAGGCACACCATCATCACCAACTCGGTTTTTATAAGAGTGGAGATGAAATTTGGCAAATGGATGTCAAAACTGCATTGCTTAATGGATATCTTAAAGAAGAGTTGTATATGATGCAACCAGAAGGTTTTGTCGATCCAAAAGGTGCTAACAAAGTGTGCAAGCTCCAGCGATCCATTTATGGACTGGTGCAAGCCTCTCGGAGTTGGAATGTACGTTTTGATAGTGTGATCAAATCATATGGTTTCATACAGACTTTTGGATAAGCTTGTATTTACAAGAAAGTGGGTGGGAGCTCTGTAGCATTTCTGATATTATATGTGGCTGACATATTGTTGATCCAAAATGATACTAAATTTCCGAATGTCCTAAAAGTATACTTGAATAAGAAATTTTCAATGAAAGACCTCAGTGAAGCTACTTATATATTGGGCATCAAGATCTATAGACATAGATCAAGACGCTTAATTGTACTTTCACAAAGCACATACCTTGATACAATTTTGAAGAAGTTCAAAATGGATCAGTCAAAGAAAGGGTTCTTGCCTGTGTTGCAAGGTGTGAAGTTGAGCCAGACTCAATGCCCGACCACTGCAGAAGATAGATAGAAAATGAAAATCATTCCCTATGCCTTAGCCATAGGTTCTATCATGTATACAATGTTGTGTACCAGACCTGATGTGTGCATTGCTATTAGTTAAGCAGGGAGGTACCAAAGTAATCCAGGAGTGGATCACTGGACAACGGTCAAGAACTGTAACATCCCAATTTTTAATTTGGACGTTATACATAGGTCATCATATGCATATCGTATTTTATTTGCATTTTGGTTGTGATCCTAGAAATCCTAAGCAACTCAAGGACCCAAGGAGAGAGTTGCGGATTTCAATTATTTTCCTATTTGACTTTTTTTTCAAATTTGAAAAGAGGATCAATTTGGTTTTAATATTTTTTCTCCAAATATTCCCAATATTTAAAATGAAAGAGATAAGATAATATGACTTCTTCAAAAGAGAAGGAATATTGGAGAAGAAAATTCAAAATCAAATTTGTATTTCATCTGGATTTTAATTGCTATTTTATTTGAATTAGAAAAATATTGCATTTAAAAAATACATCCTTAGGCTAGAAAAATGTTCACTTTGTTCTAAATAATAGGTTTAGACGGTGAAAATTGTTTTTGGCATTTTTAATTTTTTTTATATTTTATTAGGATTTTTCTTTGGGTGAAACTTTATTTAAAAAAATTCCCTCGCCCGACTGGGCCGAAGGCCTAGCCGAGCGGCCCAGCAGCCTGCGCCGCCACCGCGTTCCTGCGCCGCCGTCGTGCCTGAGTCGGAGACCGGCTCCAACTCCGCCTCGCCGTCGCCTTGCCCCCTACCCAAGCCGTCCCCTCCCCTCTTTAAAAGTCACCGCCCCCGCCGCCCTCTCCTCACCCCAAGCCACTGCCCCACCGTCGCCGAGCAGCGCCGCCACCGCCGTTGCCACTCGCCGCCACTGCCGCGTCACCGCCCACTTGCACCGCCGCACTGTTGCCGCTTGCGTCGCCGCCGCCGCCCCACAGAGCCACCCCGCCCCCGTCACCGCTTTGCCCCGCCGGAGTTTCGCCGCCGTCGTTTTCGCTGTCGCCATGAACCGGTACAAACCGCCCTGGTTCGCTAGTTTTTTCGGTTTTTTGGTTCTCGGTTTAGATCGGTTTAGGGTTAGGGTTTTCTCGGTTTTTCTGAATGAATCTTTTTAGCGAACATTCTCTGTTCGGTTCGTTTTAACAAACACGTTCATTCATTTGTCCCTGCTAACGAATGTTCGTTCGTTAGGTTTTTCTTTTTATTTATTTTTCAGCCAGGGACCTATCCACGATTATTTTTATCGTAGATTAGCCCCTGATCTTCAAACCGTCGCAACCTTTTGCGCGCTAGCCCAAATCCAGTGAAACCAACACCAAAATCTTTGTCTTGTTCCCCTCTTTCCAGATAATCAACTTGAGCATGGTTTTGACTATTTAAAGTTAGGTTTCAAGCAGATTTGAATTCAAACTTCTTTTGATCGTAGTTTGAGTTTCATAGCTCCGATTTGATTGATTCTTTTTGCAAATCAAAGCTCTTCAGTTGAACTTTCAGTTTGGATCTTTTACTCGAGTTTTACCCTTGCATCCTATGCTTGATTGCATATATATGCTATTGTTTGATTACGATAGAGTTTCTGAAGTGCGAAGCGTGCTACGATGAGTCACTAGGTTTTTCAGATCATCAGCAAGGCAAGTACCACTTTGATCATAACCCTTATTACCCAGTTTTTATGCATTAGTTTCAATCATCAAACACTGCATGGTTAGGACTTGAATACTTGTGGGTACTAGGAAGTAGTGATGAGGTAGTACCTATTGCCTTTATTTTCAACCCTAGGAGTTACTTCTACGTATGCTTATACTATTATGCTATGCTCGTAGACGTGGTTTGGTTTGAGTGATCCATGACAGATGTGAGTGTTTTAATTAATGGTTAAACTTAAGGTGGCTACTTTAATACACATCTGGGTGGATTGGTTGAGGCACCCTAGAGCACCCAGTGGTTGTTTGGGCACGTGGAGCAATCCAGTGTTGTCCTGGGATATCCCGGAGTACCCATGTGATCATCCTACGGTTTGCCACCCAGGATCAAAGGGATCATAAAATTATTCATGCTGGAAATGTTCGTGTGTAGCCACAATCCATTATGGGCTCTGGCATAGTTGAGTAAGTTGTGTGACCTCTTTCAGTGGTAGGATAGCAGATGTAGGGGATGTAGTGGTACTGTCTACCCAAAGTAAAGAGTTAATGCTTCTGAAAGACTGTGTCTCGGTCATCCATTTCTCAAACATCATGTAGTGCGAGAAATTCAACGGAGGAGATCGAGTCTTGTGGGGAAATGTGCACAAACCTCTGTAGAGTGTACAAACTAATCATGATTATCTGTGTCCCGGGTTATGGACATCTTGAGTATCAGGTACTTGAATTATTGATTTGATCTCATCACTCTACTTAATTAATTTGTTGGGTTGATGACTATTAATTTGGGATTGAGTTGGAGGAACCTTCAAAATGTTTTCAACAAACTTTGTAGTTAAATAAAATATATTCCTTTGTTGTAGGGAAAAACTAGATTTCTGCAAAAATAACCATAGAGCCTCCACCAGCCATATATGCATATAGTTATAGCTGTTATTTTGATCATTGCTCTATAGTGTTATCTTGCCAGCATATTCCATGTGATGACCTACACAGGCTGCAACGTATTATGTTGCAGAGTTTTCAGACGAAGAGTAAGGTGCGCTAGGTCGTTGTCATGCACTCAGCTATGCCGTCGGAGTTGGTGGATTCATTTTACCTTCGAAGCTTCCATTGTTATCTTCATTAGATGGCCTTCAGCCATATTATTGTAATAAGTACTCTCTTTTGATACATTCAATGTAATAAGTGTGTGATTGAACTCTATTATATATCCTCGAGTACTGTGTGTGTCAGCATTACCGATCCAGGGATGACACTTATACATAGAGATTTGACCGTTTGAGGTCAGATCGCTACAAGATTGTATCAGAGCACACGCTGACTGTAGGACACGACCACTAATATGTGCCATAGGACACTCTCCTCTACTCATTTCTGACTCTTCTCTAGTTTCCACTCTATAGATGGCGGACCCAAGGAACAAGTTTGCTCAACCGGATGAAGACACCCCTTTTGGACGACACTTGAAGGAGGCCACTAGATACCTGAACATCAGAATACCAAGTTTCACCGGGACCTACACCGCCACTCTACCAGAAGAAGAGCGCTGGATAGTTCGAGTACATGTTCCAGGAAGGACATTCACACAAGTTACTGAGCCCATAGAGTTTTCCTTTGATGCACCAACCTGGAGTCTAGGAAGGAGCATGGAAGCTCACATCGCCATGGGGTGCATCGGCGAAGTTTATCACAAGGATCTTAAGGACACTATCTACCAGATACGTAGACGCTGAGATGAGCAATGGGAGATGATCAGCACCAGGAAGGGAAAGTCCATTGCAGCCTACATCCAGGAGTTAAACCAACACATTCGTCGCCAGGAGAACCAGATGTGTGCCAGCATGATAGACCTGAAGAAGGTGATGACCAGACATATGGAGCTAGAAGAGGAACTCAAGTCTACACACGATGGATATGAAGAGGAAATTTTAGTACTACTGGAGAAGAATGAAGATCTGAAGAAGAAGCTAGGAATATTCATGGGAGACCCTGCGCCAGGAGGTGACGACCATCCCGAAGACTACATCATCATCGATGACACCAACTCCGCCCCCGGCAGTGATGATGACTATGAAGACGAAGCTGGAGCAGATATCACGGAGTCTTCCTCCGATCAAAATTTCTAGTCGACCATCATGTTATCAGTAGTATCCTCCCCGCATGTATATAAGATAGTCCGAGTATTTTGTAACGGTAGCTAGATCGATTGTATGCCCTTGTTTGAATTGATTGGTGTGATATGAATGTGTTTGTCTCGTGTGCATATGGGTAGTGATTTCTATTTAGACCTCACTCTATTCTAATATCTCCCCTCTAAAGCCTATTAGATGCCTCCGAGACGTGACCCTGGATTTGTCTTCCCACCGGAGCTCACCTAGTTGATCCAGCAGCAGAATGCCTTGATGCAGCTACTAGTCTAGAACCAAGGCAACAACAACAAAAACAACCACAACAATAACAACCCACCGCCACCACCGCCAGTAGACAACTTAGCATGTTTTCTAAGGTTGAATACGCCGGTGTTTTCCAATAGCACCGAGCAAATTGTTGCTGGTGACTGGATCCACGGGATTGGAAGGGAGCTAACCACCGTAGGTTGCACAGATGCTGAGAAGGTGCACTTTGCCGGACATCAATTGGATGGACCAGCAGCCTCACGGTGGGAGAATTACACAACCACTTTTCCCATAGCCAATGTCATATGGGATCAGTTTCAGCAAGCTTTCCGTACGTCTCATGTCTCAACTGGAGCAATGAGTATGAAGAAGCGTGAGTTTCGCAACTTACGCCAGGGGAATCGTATTGTAGGCCAGTACGTGGATGAGTTTAGTAAGTTAGCCCATTATCCCCCGGACAATGTGGCCATAGATGCCGTGAGGTAGGAGAAGTTTATGGAAGGGTTGAATGATGAGCTGAGCATGTAGTTGATGGTGGCAACATTCAATAACTACCAGGATTTGGTAGATAGGGACCTTATGATTGAAGGCAAGCATCAATAGATAGAGAGCCATAAACGGAAATATGGACAGGCGAAGTACAATTCTGGAGCTCAGCAAAAGCCTCGTTTTACCCCGAACTCGGGAGGACACACTCATAACCATGGAGGCATACTCACAATGGAGGGAGTTCGCATAACCATAGTGGCCCCAAAAATGGGAATGAGAATGGAGGAAGCAATGGACAAAACCGTTCCAACCCAGCAACACCCGCTAGGAAGGATCTAAGTCACATTACTTATTTCAAGTGCGGGAAGACTGGACATTACACCATAGAGTGTCCTGAAGCAAAGAATGGAAATGGCAATGGAAGCTCAGGAAAGAAGCCAAACCCTTTCACCAGAGGTCAGGTGAACCACATCAACGTGGAGGAGGTTGAAGAACAGCCTGATGCAGTGATCAGTAAGTTTTTGATTAAGTCGTTTATCGGTCTCGTTCTTTTTGACACTGGTGCATCGCATTCATACATATAAAGGGGATTTGTGGACAAGTTTAAGTTGCTAACCTTAGCCCTTAGGTCACCCATGTTAGTAAGCTCGCTAGGAGCAGAGTATATGGCCAGCCGATGGTGTGAACGGTTACCCCTAACCATTGTAGCCACGTTTTCCCCTCAGACCTAATAATTTTGGAGTCCCAAGGATTGGATATAATATTAGGCATGGATTGGTTATCGAAGTATGGAGGAAATAGCGATTGTGCTAGTAAGTCAGTTTTACTTACCACCCCGGAGGGAAAAAGGATCAAGTATGTATCCAGGCATGCGCCAAGGAGGACCCAAGTGAATTCTCTCTCGGGAGTTGTTCAGGAAGAAGTGCCTGTTGTGAAGGATTACCCAGATGTATTTCCATAAGAACTACCAGGCATGCCGTCAGATCGGGACATTGAGTTTTTGATAGAGTTGTTGCCAGGCACCGGACCAATATCGAAGAAACCGTATCGGAGGCCCGCAAATGATCTGGAGGAAATTAAGAAGAAGTTTAAGGAGTTATTGGAGAAAGGTTACATCCGACCAAGTTCATCACCGTGGGGAGCGCCAGTGCTCCTAGTTCAGTAGAAGGATGGATCTTTGAGAATGGTTGTTTAGTATCGGGCTTTGAATGAAGTGACGGTCAAGAACAAATACCCACCGATGATCAATGATTTGTTTGACCAGCTGCAAGGAGCTAAAGTATTCTCGAAGATCGATCTTCGATCAGGATACCACCAGCTGAAGATCCGAGAACAGGATATACCTAAGACAACTTTTACCACAAGATACGGGCTATATGAGTACATGGTCATGTCATTTGGACTGACTAATGCCCCTGCTTATTTTATGAGTATGATGAGCAAGGTATTCATGGAGTTTTGGATAAATTTGTTGTGGTGTTCATTGATGATATTTTGGTGTACTCGAAGAATGAACAGGAACACAAGGAACACTTGCGCTTAGTTCTCGAGAAGCTCAGGGAACATCAGCTTTATGCCAATTTCAGCAAGTGTGAGTTTTGGTTGAAGGAAGTTGGATTTCTTGGACATGTTATATCAGGAGAAGGCATAGCAGTAGACCCTACCAACATTCAGTATGTCACTGAGTGGTTGGCACCCACCTCAGTTGGAGAGATCCGCAGTTTTCTGGGACTCGCAGGATATTACAAGAGGTTCATTGAAAATTTCTCCAAGATTGCAAAACCAATGACAGAGTTGTTGAAGAAGGACACCAAGTTCAAATGGACCAAAGATTGTGAGGCCAGTTTTCAGGAGTTGAAGAAACGTTTGGTTACAGTCCCAGTGATGATTCTTCTGGATATACGCAAGGATTTCCAAGTGTATTGCAACGCTTCTCCCTTAGGACTTGGAGGAGTACTTATGCAGGACCGAAGAGTTGTTTCATATGCCTCACAGCAGCTTCAACCTCACGAGTTGAACTATGCCACCCATGATTTGGAGTTAGTAGCGATAGTGCATGCGCTCATGACCTGGAGACATTTTCTGATTTGAAATAGATGTGATGTGTACACGGATCACAAGAGTTTGAAGTACATTTTCACACATAAGGAGTTGAGTCTCACGCAGAGGAGATGGTTGGAGCTCATAAAGGATTACGATATGAAGTTGCATTATCATCCAGGAAAGGCCAATGTCGTAGCAAATGCTTTGAGCCGAAAGAGTTATGCCAATACCCTCGTAATCGGAGGATTACCGCAGGAGTTAGTTGACGATCTCAAGGAACTTCGTTTCAAGATAGTTCCAAGAGGTTTTGTTGCAACAATGGAGGTTCAGTCTACCGTATTGGGAAAGATTTGAGAAGCTCAGAAGGATGATAAGGAAATTGTTGAGATTAAGGAGAAGATGAGCAAAGGAAAAGCCAAAGGTTTTCGTGAGGATGAGCACGTGACTTTATGGTTTGAGGAACGTGTATATGTGCCCAATAATGCGAAGATCAGGAAGTTAATACTTTAGGAACCTCATGACTTGCCATGCTCGATTCACCCCAGAAACACCAAGATGTATTTGGATTTCAAGGAACGTTTCTGGTGGACAGAATGAAGAAGGATATTGTCGAGTATGTAGCAGTATGCGATGTATGTCAGAGAGTGAAGGTAGAACATCAGAAGCCAGCCGGATTATTACAGCCTATGCCGATACCCAATTGGAAGTGGGATAAACTTGGCATGGATTTCATCACCGTATTACCCAGGACCCGATCAAGATATGATTCTATCTGGGTTAGTTGATCGCTTGACCTAGATAGCTCACTTTATCCCAGTGAAAACCACCTATACAAGCGCGAAGTTGGCCAAGATATATATGACCAGGATCGTATGTCTGCATGGAGTTCCGAGGACCATCGTATCAGATAGAGGGACATAGTTTAAATAGTCACCATATATGCTAGTCGCTTGCTGCAGCTCCACATCATACCTTTTACCCCTACCTATAAGCTTAAATAGTCTTGATCGTGAGGGTGTGAGATTGCTGAGTCCCCGTGACTCACAGATACTTTCAAAACCAGCTTGCAGGTGTCGTTGATGCCATTCCAGGTGACGCAACCAAGCTCAAGGAGGAGCTCGATGAAGATCTTGTCATTTGTGTTGTTTCGTTCTAGTTGATTAGTAGTGGAGCCCAGTTGGGTCAATCGGGGATCTGTGTAGAATTTGGGGTAGTCTTCTTTTTTATTTTGGTTCCGTAGTCGGACCTTGATTGTATCTGGATGATGTAATGCTTTATTCATGTAATTGTGTGAAGTGGCGATTGTAAGCCAACTATGTATCTCTTTCCCTTATGTATTACATGGGTTGTGTGAAGATTACCTCACTTGCGACATTGCTTTCAATGCGGTTATGCCTCTAAGTCGTGCTTCGACACGTGGGAGATATAGCCGCATCGAGGGCGTTACAAGGTAGTACCTATTCCCTTTATTTTCAACCCTGGGAGTTACTTCTACGTATGCTTATACTGTTATGCTATGCTCGTAGACGTGGTTTGGTTTGAGTGATCCATGACAGATTTGAGTGTTTTAATTAAAGGTTAAACTTAAGGTGGCTACTTTAATACACATCTGGTGGATTGGTTGAGGCACCCTAGAGCACCCAGTGGTTGTCTGGGCACCTAGAGCAATCCAGTGTTGTCCTGGGATATCCCGGAGTACTCGTGTGATCATCCTACGATTTGCCACCCAGGATCAAAGGGATCATAAAATTATTCATTCTGGAATTTTCCGTGTGCAGCCACAAGCCATTATGTGCACTTGCATAGTTGAGTAAGTTGTGTGACCTCTTTTAGTGGTAGGCTAGCAGATGTAGGTGGTACTGTCTACCCAGAGTAAAGAGTTAATGCTTCTGAAAGACTGTGTCTCGGTCATCCGTTTCTGTGTCTCGGTCATCCGTTTCTCAAACATCATGTAGTGCGATAAATTCAATGGAGGAGATCGAGTCTTGTGGGGAAAAGTGCACAAACCTCTACAGAGTGTACAAACTAATCATGAATAGCCGTGTCCCCGGATATGGACATCTTGGATATCTGGTACTTGAATTATTGATTTGATCTCACCATTCTACTTAATTAATTTGTTGGGTTGATGACTATTTGGGATTGAGTTGGAGGAACCTTCTTAATGTTTTCAACAAACTTCGTAGTTAAATAAAATCTATTCCTTTGTTGTAGGGAAAAACTAGCTTTCTGCAAAAATAACCATAGAGCCTCCACCAGCCATATGTGCATATAGTTATAACTGTTATTTTGATCATTGCTCTATAGTGTTATCTTGCCAGCATATTCCATGTGCTGAACTACACAGGCTGCAACGTATTATGTTGCAGAGTTTTCAGACGAAGAGTAAGGTGTGCTAGGTCGTTGTCGTGCACTCAGCTATGCCGTTTGAGTCGACGGACTCATTTTACCTTCGAAGCTTCCGCTGTTATCTTCTTTAGATGGCCTTCAGCCATATTATTGTAATACATACTCTCTTTTGAGACATTCGATGTAATAAGTGTGTGATTGAACTCTGTTATAAATCCTAGAGTACTGTGTGTGTCAGCATTACCGATTCAGGGATGCCACTTATACATAGAGATTTGACCATTTGAGGTCAGATCGCTACAAGAACAACCTGAAATACCTGAAAAGGACTGAGGATATGTTTATTGTTTATGGAGGTGACAAAGAGCTCATCGTAAACGGTTACGCTGATGCAAGTTTTGACACTGATCCAGATGACTCTAAGTCACAAACCGGATACATATTTTTATTGAATGGTGGAGCTGTCAGGTGGTGCGGTTCTAAGCAGAGCGTCGTGGCAGGATCTACGTGTGAAGCGGAGTACATAGCTGCTTCGGAAGCATTAAATGAAGGAGTCTGGATGAAAGAATTCATATCCGATCTAGGTGTAATACCTAGTGCATCGGGTCCAATGAAAATCTTTTGTGACAATACTGGTGCAATTGCCTTGGCAAAGGAATCCAGATTTCACAAGAGAACCAAGCACATCAAGAGACGCTTCAATTCCATCCGCGATCAAGTCAAGGAGGGAGACATAGAGATTTACAAGATACATACGGATCTGAATGTTGCAGACCCGTTGACTAAGCCTCTCTCACGAGCAAAACGTGATTAGCACCAAGACTCCATGGGTGTTAGATTACATGGGTTGTGTGAAGATTACCTCACTTGCGACATTGCTTTCAATGCGGTTATGCCTCTAAGTCGTGCTTCGACACGTGGGAGATATAGCCGCATCGAGGGCATTACAAGTTGGTATCAGAGCCTTCCCCGACCTTAGGAGCCCCCTGCCTGTTCGAATCATTGGCGTTGTTGAGTCTAGAAAAATGTTTTGAGTCATTTAGGATTATATACATCGGAGAGGTAGGACTTCTTTTTACTCCTCAGTCCCTTCGTCGCTCTGGTGAGGCATCCTGACGTAGAGTTTTGACTCTTCTCTTTTAAAATTTCACTAATTTTTTTTAGGATCACGCGGGTATCTTGGAATCGTTCCGATGGTTTTGTGACGAGAACATTGTTCTTGGTGCCTCCTGTCATTTAGGGGTTGTGGCAGTGTCCCGGGGAGTTGAGCTCTGAGGTGTTGTTGTCACAATTTTATCGTTGCAGTTCTGGAATACCCGAGTTTAGTTTCGCCGACATCGAAAATCTCTTTTATGCAGTTGTTTGTGAGATAACCTCGACGCCACCCAGTACTGGGGCGGGAGTTCGGGGGTATTGCCATAACTTGTATAACAGATGCTTTTCGAAGGTTGAGGTAGATGATTTCCGAAGGTTTCTTGGTTATGTGTTGAAGGATGGATACAACTGGATGTAGGATTTGCTAGTTTTTGGGTGACATATTATGCTTCCCCTGTATCCCCAACACCTGATTGCATAACCGGAAAGTTTTGGGAGTTTATAAGTGGGAATTCAAGTAGTTCTTAGGATATCTTTCCGACATATGTATGATATGAAATTGGGGTTCGACGTCTAGTGGTCCGCCTATCCACAGTTGGTTTTACAGTGTTTATGTTGTGTCTTAAAGAGTCCTTTGCTATGCCGACTCGAGGACGCTTCGTATGTCATGTGCACTGCCTTGTACATGATGGTGCTGTACGATCGAGCCCGTGTAGGACCCACCACGAAAACTTCAGACGAAATCTCTATCATATGTTTGTTCTGGCTTATTCCATAAGCCAATCCTTTGTTTTATTTTGAGTTGTGGTATTCGAGTTGCTTCAGTGTCAAATGTTGATTCCATACCTTTCCTAAACGGTGTTCTCAGGTTCCTATGGGAATACTAATCCTTCTCGATCATCGAGTTTGTCATGTCAATCCTTGTCAGCCGGTGCGGTTCTCTTCAAGATGATCCTATCATTTTTCACTTCCGTAAGATCAACTCCAAGTCTTCTCAAGGTTGTTTGCTTCATTCGTCCCAAGCTGCCTTTGTTTTTCCCGCCCACCCACCCTTTTTTTCTTCAAGGACTCAGATTTCTTAATCGAGTATCCATCTTATTGATGTGAAGCCTCCCCATTCTGTTCCGTCAATGTTCTTATCTGGTGATTCTCATGAATATCCTAACGGAACCTCAAGTTCATCATTATTCATTCTCTTTCTTCTCCGGTGGAACCAATTCAAGCTTTATTGATCATATCCTTTCCTCGTTTCAAATATCTTCTCTTTCCGGTTCTCCACATATTCATTCATTTCTCGCTATTCAATTGTTCCGGAGTGCTCAAGATATCTCGAAGATTCGTGTTACCACTCCGCATTCGTTCAAATTATTTCGAGGTTTTTATCTCATTCAAGCCATTTAATTCAACCGGTGTAGTCTCTCTGTTTAAATCTTTCAACGGTGTTTCTTTTGAGTGGGCCCTAACCCGCAGGTTTTTTCCCAGGATCTTACCTGACTCTTCTAATTTTACCGGAGCTATTCTCAAATCTTTTAAAGTTTGACGTAAGAATGAATTTTTCATCAGTCAAATGCTTTTCTCCAAGATCTGTCAAATTCTTTTCATCATTGGCTCAACCTTTTCTATTCTTCATTCCGGAGTGCCTCAACAATTCTTGGTGGTGCTTCTCATCATCATTATCAACATTTGAAGACTGAAGAAGAGTTTCTCTGCAATCATATCCGTTCTTTCAAAGATTCGTGGTTCTAGTTCAAGGCCATCCTCTCATAATTGTTTTGACTGTGAAAATTCCTTTCACCTATCTGGAGTCCATCAATTCAGGTTTATTCATTCTCAGCTTTCAGTTATCATTCTCCAACCTACCGGTGCTTCTTTCAAATATCCTCTTCTTAGTTCGTGATCCCTTCGTTCTCATGTATCTTAACTCTCTAACGTGTGTTTGTTCATTTGCTAATTCTTACCGGTGATTCATCCCTTTACTTCGTTCATTTTTAATTCTTACGGTGATTCATTCTAGATTCTATTCCATTGTTATCATATCAACTCATTCGTTATTTTTTTCAAATCCTACTGGTGGTGCATTGAAGACCTTCTCTAGTTTGCACTATATCTATCTTAATCCTTTCGATGAGAATAAGTAGTATGCCAAATCTGCTGCTTGTCATCAATTTAAATTGGTGAAGGATACGCATAACATAATTCTTATTTTTGTTTCATCCAAGTGATTAATTCCTTATTCCAGAGGTTCATCAAAATTCTTGATCTCAATTATTCATCTTTCTTTTACCGGAGTTCCAACCTCTTTCAATTATATCACCATGGAGATTCATCTAAATCATCGCAAGGTTTCACCTTGTGTTTTCAACCTCTCTTTCTTCCGTTTGATCGTCCTTTTGTTACCGGAGTTCTTCACGGAGGTTCTACATGATGGTTCATCCATGGTTTAATTCCTTCTCCAAGTGTTCATTGAGATTCTTTTCTAAGGAGCTCAAGCATTCTTCATCTTGCAATCCGGAGTGCAATTCTTTATTCCGTATCATTGGAGGTGGTATTATGTCATTCTTGATAATTTGAGTTCATGCTTCATGTTTCACATGTTGTTAAGAATGAGGTATTTTAAATCCATCAACCTCTTCGTTGGAGTCATCTTGTGTCATGTTTCACCTAAAGCCTTCCCTAAGGATTGTTGCTATCTATGGTGCTCATAAGTGACCCAAGTTCTTCTTTTATCCTCCCGGTGAAATAGCTTTCTCGTCTCCTTGTTGATATCAATCCAATCAAATATTTTTCGTGAGTGGCAAGTTGTCACCTCATAATTTTGAGATGTCCTCTATAAGTCCATATCAAGCTAATCCTTTTCGTTGTTGATAATCCAACAACTCCGTTCTAGCCTTTGTTGGAAGCGTGCGCTGCCAAGATCTTGTTTTCTACTTCGTTCATTCCATTCCTTTTCTCTCATTTCTTCCGGAGGCATTGTGGTGTTGTTCTTTTCACCCATCATCTCGTTTTGTCAAAGATCATGTTCTTTCCTTTGCTTATCCATTCAACCGGAGTGTCATGTTTTCATTCCAGTTCAATCATATGATCAAGTTTTACCTCCATTCTCAACCGGAGTGATGTCTGAAATCTTTCTTACCCATTGTGCCATTTTTTGCAATAGTTCCGGAGGCATTGTGTTATTGTTTTCGTCAAGTATCATCCCATCTCCTCAAATTCATGTTCAATTCCTTCCATTTACAGTCTGAGTGTTGTCCAAATTATATCATTCTTTTCCCTTCTCTATCTTGTTTTAACCAGAGTGTTATGTCTATCATTCCTCTTCTAACCGGAGCCTCATCCAAGTGGTTTCATTTTTCCAAGCTCATATTCTTTACCTTCCATTTCCAACCGGAGTGCTGTCGTAATTGGTCCTTATCGTTCCTTGTACTTCTCATTTCTACCGGAGTGCTTGCATGTACTTCTTATCCATTGCAACCATTTTCTTATGTCTTTCTACCTACAAGGTTACCGTAATGTTCCTTGTTCCTCTTTTCTAACGGAGGTTGTCAACTTCGTTTATCTCCGATGTATTCTTTTATCGAAATGGTTTAACTTTTCAAGGTTCTTTGGTTTCACTCATTTGTCAATGAAGCAACTTAGTTTTACCTCTTCTCTATCTTTTCCGTTGTTCCTCCGGTGCCATTCTAGATCTCGGGACGTGATCCTCTCGTAGTGGTGGAGTGTTGTAACGCCCCGAGACCGATGTGCCAGGTGTCCTCCAGTTTTTCGCTGTTGTTTCCTTGTCATGTGCTTGCGTGTCATGCATTGCATACCATGTCATCATGTGCATTGCATCATCATGTTTTCAAAACCTGCATTCGTCCGGGTTCCCCCCAGTTCCTTCTGTTGTCCGTTCTGAGCCCAGACACACTTGCACGCGCCCGCGGCATGTCCGAAATAGTATTTTACAAGTGGCCGGAAAATGTTCTCGGAATGGGATGAGAGTTGGCGTGTGGTCTTATTATAGTGTAGATAGACCGCCTGTCAAGTTTCATTGCATTCGGAGTTCGTTTGATAGTCCAACCGTTAAGCTATAGCGGCATTATAGCCGGTCTATCGTCGGACGTTTTCGGTCTCCAGAAACAGATGCCGGGCCCTCTCTCTCCCTCTCTTATCTTCTCTCAGCTCGAGACCGTCTACACAGCCCACTAACTACCGCCAGGTCCAACCTAACCTCTCTCGTCAGCCCACGGTCCTCCTCACGCGCGCGCCCGAAAAGTTGTCCCGGACCCGACCCGAGCGGTCGTCTCCATTGTGTCCGGATCATCCCCAAACGTCTACAAAATGTCTCTGTTTTGTTAATTGGACTTCCTAACATATTTTTTCGCGGCCGTCTGATTCCGATCGAAGGGACCAAATGCCCCTATCCAAAATCCACTTACTATATATAGACCCCTAACCTAATTTGGACAAAAACCCTAAAATCTAGGGACTTGTCCCTTCACCCGCCGCCACAATCCCCATTGAATCCACATCGGGATTGTCGGTGTACTAGAATAGGGGTACCCTAGTACCCCAAACTTGTGCACGGGCAGTTGCAGCACCCCGCAGCAAGGCTTGCCGGGCGAACGCCAAGATCCTCCGTGGTTCCCTTGGAGCCATTCAAGAACAAAGTATTTAAGCTCAGGAGACAAGGCTCCGGCAAGAGGAGCTTGCCGGGAAGGCCAACCAAGGCACTCCAAGGAACTTGCCGCGACGCACCACGCGCTCCGGCAAGGCAACAAGGCCCCGGCAAGAGGAGCTTGCTGGGAAGACCAACCAAGGTACCTCGAGGCCCGGTGAGCGACAAGCTTCCAGACCCGACAAGATAACAGCAGCGGCAAGGCGCTTGCCGCGGCAGGCGGCCACTCTGTGCCCACGCTCCAGCGCATCCACCAACGTGTCACTCTGGGGGCCTCTCCAGGCGCGCGTGGCGGGAGGCTGTGTAGCCAGCGGTGCGCAGTGGCATGCGAAGCTGACAAGATCGCCATCGTGGCGAACGGTGGCACCCCTAACGGTCCTTTTCTGCACTGTTTGGGCGACTCAGACGGGCATTTAATGCCCTTGTCCCCTGCCGTCAGGGTTAGGTAGGGTGCACTGTACAAGTAACTGTACCAACCACCTCACTTTTTACATTTGTACCCTTCTTTGCGTTGCCACTTGTCGGTGACCCCTTTAGCATATAAAAGGAGGCCCATGCGCAACGTAGGGGGGTTCGACTGGTTCGGAACCTAGAAAAACACTACGCTCTCTCTCTGGAGCAAGAACACAAGATAATCAAACAAGCAGCAGTAGGAGTGTTATCTCTCTGGAGAGCTCCGAAGCTGGGTAAACTGCTCGTGTGCTTCGCCTCGATCTGCTCTTCGTGTGATCTCCGCCCCCCGCCGAACCGAAAGGGGCTCGGTCCACCGGCCCCATAGATGTTCGTGGATCAGTTTCCCCGACATCTTTGGCGCGCCAGGTAGGGGGCGTCGAGATTGTGTGAACCTGATCCGGCGTTCACACGAGCTAGATCTTCATTCCCTTCATCAACATGCCACCGAAGAAGAAGACTTTGGCGGCAGCCGCTCTGTCCACGTCACTTCCGCCACCGTTGGAGCAAATGGGTGGTGGAATGGACGCCGGCGGAAGAATGGACGTCGATGAGGAAGCTTATGATGCTGCCAGGTCCAAGGACAAGGCTGCACAAACCTCGACGACTGTACATGTTCCGCGCCACTCTCAGGAGGCGCAAGACCAACAGCGTCATAGCACTCGCAGTGCCATACGCATGATAGGCCAAGACCAAGCTGGTGGATCTCGGGGCACTCAAGACCAGCATGCATGCTAGCGTGCTGGCACGAGCGGGGCACGGTCGCCTGGACGGGATACTGCTCCTTCTAACATCTTTAGAAGTCCGAGCACGTTTCGTCAGTTCCCTTCTACAGGGGGCTAGATCAAGGTACTCTGGTGTGCAGAAGTTGCTTTTCGGCCTCCTCATGGCCTCGAGAAAGCTGCGCCATTACTTCCAAGCACATGAGATCATAGTCGTCACTCACTTTCCGCTGAAGAGGATACTGCAAAATCCAAAAGCGACAGACAGGATTATCGAGTGGGCGCTGGAACTGTCAAGCTTTGGCCTCAAGTTTGAGAGCACTTCAACTATCCAAAGCAGAGCATTGGCAGAGTTCATAGCAGAATGGACGCCAACACCATATGAAGAAATTCCAGAGACGAGCATCCCCGTCAAAGAGGCAAGCAAAGAGTGGCTGATGTACTTTGATGGTGCCTTCTCGCTGCAAGGCGCCGGTGCGGGCGTGCTGCTTGTCGCGCCCACCGGAGAGCACCTCAAGTACATAGTCCAGATGCACTTTCCCAAGGAGCAAGCAACCAAAAATACTGCAGAGTATGAAGGATTGCTTGCTGGTCTCAGAATCACAGCAGACCTTGGGATCAAGAAGCTCATTGTCAGGGGTGACTCACAGCTTGTCATCCGCCAAGTGAACAAGAACTACCAGAGTCCATTGATGGAAGCATATGTTGATGAAGTGAGGAAGCTAGAAGAGCACTTTGACGGCCTACAGATGGAGGATATCCCAAGAGCTCAGAATGACATTGCTGATGGCCTGTCAAAGTGCGCCGCACTAAAGTTACCTGTGGAACCAGGGATCTTTGTGCTCAAGTTGACTCAACCATCCATAACACCATCAACTGGACAAAGCAAGAAGAGGAAGTTGGTTTCTGGTGACTACTTTCCGGCAGAGCTCCCCGAAGCCGCCGCCAAGAAAGTCCCCAAGATCAACACCAA
The DNA here is from genome assembly GCF_002162155.2 of Triticum dicoccoides. NCBI lineage: Eukaryota > Viridiplantae > Streptophyta > Magnoliopsida > Poales > Poaceae > Triticum > Triticum dicoccoides. The sequence goes on along the minus strand of NC_041386.1, from coordinate 184,276,593 downwards.
GGATGCTGAGGGGCAGTCTGCTCCGGCAAGCCTTATGGTTTGTTCCCTTGAAGCAGACGCTCCCGACAAGTTTTGCTCCGGCAAGCTTGCTGGGGAACATCAAGCTCCGGCAGGGCCGCAAGTCCTTGCCGTAGAAGCGGATGTTCCCGCAGCAGCAGATGTGCCTTTAGTCCTTGTTGTCGAGCCACAAGCTCCAGCATGGGCACAGCAGATTGTCCATTTCCTTCAGACAGGAGAACTTCCCGAAGAGAAAGAAGAAGCGGAAAAAGTAGCCCGGCAGTCAAGTATGTACCAGTTTGTTGATAGCATACTGTACAGAAGAAGACTCAACGGTGTGAAATTGAAGTGTATTTGCCGGGAAGATGGACAAAAGCTGTTGGCAGAGATACATGGAGGCATATGTGGCCACCACATTGGCGCAAGAGCACTTGCCGGCAAAGCTTTCCGGCAAGGTTTCTTTTGGCCGACAGCCCTCCAGGATGCAACTACACAAGTAACCAAGTGTGAAGCGTGCCAGTTCCACTCCAAACAGATACACCAGCCAGCTCAAGCTCTCCAGACGATCCCTTTATGCTGGCCATTTTCGGTCTGGGGGCTCGATATCCTTGGCCCTTTCCCCCGAGCTGTCGGGGGCTTTGAGTACTTGTACGTCGCAATCGACAAGTTCACAAAGTGGTCGGAAGTGCAGCCAGTGAGGAAGGTGACAGCACAGTCAGCAGTCAAGTTCTTCAGGTCAATTGTTTGCCGTTTCGGGATCCCTAACAGGATCATCACCGACAACGGCACACAATTCACGAGCCGCACCTTCATGCAGTACGTCCAAGACCTTGGCGCCAAGGTCTGCTTCGCTTCTGTTGCTCATCCGAGAAGCAACGGTCAAGCAGAGAGGGCAAATGCTGAAGTGTTGCGCGGGCTCAAGACCAGAACTTTCGACAGGCTGCGCAAGTGCGGAAGAAACTGGATCGAGGAGCTGCCGGTGGTTCTTTGGTCGATCAGAACGACGCCAAATCGAGCCACTGGCCAGACGCCTTTCGCTCTAGTCTATGGAGCAGAGGCAGTTCTCCCCACGGAACTCGTATACGGATTGCCTCGAGTGCTCGCTTATGATGAGCTTGAGCAAGAACAGCTGCGACAAGACGACGCGCTGCTCCTTGAGGAAGATCGTCTCCAGGCTGCTGTACGAGCTGCTCGATACCAGCAAGCTTTGCGCCGCTACCATAGCCGCAAAGTTAAGGCCAGAAGCTTCGAGGAAGGCGACCTTGTTCTTCGGCGCGTTCAGTCCGCCAAGAATTCCAACAAGTTGACACCGAAGTGGGAAGGCCCTTATCGGGTGAAACGAGTCACTAGGCCCGGTGCTGTCCGCCTTGAGACCAAAGATGGCATTCCGGTGAGCAACTCCTGGAACATAGAACATCTTCGTAAGTTTTTCCCGTAGGGCGCGGTTGCCGGAACCCGTTCCGGCAACCACCTTTTGTACAAGTCTTGCCGCTGTTGCATGTAATCCTTTGTACAAAGCCGGGTGCAGATCCTGTGCATAAATAAAACCCCATGTGATCCGCACAACTTGTCCATTTCATGCATTAGTTTCTTTCTTGCATGCGTTATCTGACACTTTGTGCAGCACCTACATCCGGTAAGCAATAACGAGCCGAAGGGCTCCATATCATAATTTTCTCTTCTATCTTTTTTTTGTCAACAAAGGAAAAGAAGGTTCCCTCGCACACAAGTTTGCCGGGGGGAAGGAGAAGATTGTGGTATGGACCAGGCGTCGTTCAAGCAAAGTTTTGCCTTGCCGGGAAGCAAACGACAGAAAAGCTAAGTTGCCAAAGTTTGAGCAATCAGTTTTTAAATTTTTGAGTTATCTTCTTCGAACGACCCTGCTTTGTATGGAAAACCTGTGCGCGGAGGAACCAACTCGTGGCTAGTTGCGCCCTTACTTTGTTTCGAGTCCGCTCAACAACTTAAGTGTGCTGCATCTAGTCGCGACAAGGTTTCTTGTCGGAAGCAACGCCGCCAGCAGGCTGCTGACGTTCCGCACTCAGCACTCGCGACTCGGGTGCCTGCGCCGACAAGTTCCCTAGAAGCGTAGGGTAAAAACATACAAAGGAAGGAATCTAGTAGAGGAAATAACATAGCAATTGATAACAGAAATAAAGTTATATTACAAGATAATTTGTCGCAGCTCTAACAGACTGTTTTCATAACATGATTAGCAGCGACAAGGGAAAAGAAGAAATGGGCAGCCTAGTCTACGCGATCTCCCTCAACCCTCTTGATCTCGCTCACCTTGTCCACAATGGGTGCGACAAGGGCCTTGAGTGCGTCCCGATCGGCGTCTGGCGGCAAGGACTTGAAGACGTTGGTGAAGCTGAGGCCTGGATTGTGGAAGGCCACCTTCATCAGCACCTTCTGGAGAACCTCGGCGCAGATTCTGCGCGACTCGTTGGCCAGCTGCTTTGGGATCCTCTCCCGGAGCCGCTGGAGTGCCTTCGCCACGCCCTTGAAGAACAGCGCGAAGAATGGGTACCCGTTTGGAGCCAGTTCCAAAGCAGCGGCCGGGGTACCCTCGTGCGCGGATGCGCCCGCGTCTCCGTCGCCCAAAAGAGGTAGAAGTACTCCCTCAGCTCCTTCGCGCCGAGCTGGGGGGAGAAGATCGCCCGCTCCTTCCGCAGCGCCGCGAGCCGCTGTGCCTCGGCCGACTTCACGCCCTTTCCTTTGTCGGCTTTCGGAGCCATGGCGGAGGTGGTGGGGGAGGTCGACGGCGTTGGTGATGCTGGTGGCAATGGGGGGCGGAGCGCTGCTCTCTCGGCTTCGAGAAGAAGGGGGGAGCGGCGGAGGTTCGTGAAGATGGAGTAGTAGCAACCAGCAAGGGGGAACGAACTGCCCCTGTTTCCTCTGCTTATAAAGAGGGACGGGGCGGACGTTTCGCCCTTCCGAATAAAGAACCACCCACGATCTCTCCCACGACGCCGCATTCAACGCGTGCCGTTAGGGGAGAGCGCGGTGGATACGGAGCGAGATTCGGCGTGGCCCAGTCCACGTGTGCCCGTGCCCTGTCTTGGGCCTGGCCCAACAGCGCTCGGCACCGTGTCTGGCCCAGGCCCGGGGGGCTCCTGTCGGTGTACTAGAATAGGGGTACCCTAGTACCCCGAACTTGTGCACGGGCAGTTGCAGCACCCCGCGGCAAGGCTTGCCGGGAGAACGCCAAGATCCTCCGTGGTTCCCTTGGAGCCATTCAAGAACAAAGTATTTAAGCTCAGGAGACAAGGCCCCGGCAAGAGGAGCTTGCCGGGAAGGCCAACCGAGGCACTCCAAGGAACTTGCCGCGATGCGCCACGCGCTCCGGCAAGGCAACAAGGCCTCGGCAAGAGGAGCTTGCCGGGAAGACCAACCAAGGTACCTCGAGGCCCGGTGAGCGACAAGCTTCCGGACCCGACAAGATAACAGCAGCGGCAAGGCGCTTGCCGCGGCAGGCGGCCACTCTGTGCCCACGCTCCAGCGCATCCACCAACGTGTCGCTCTGGGGGCCTCTCCAGGCGCGCGTGGCGGGAGGCTGTGCAGCCAGCGGTGCGCAGTGGCATGCGAAGCTGACAAGATCGCCATCGTGGCGAACGGTGGCGCCCCTAACGGTCCTTTTCTGCACTGTTTGGGCGACTCAGACGGACATTTAATGCCCTTGTCCCCTGCCGTCAGGGTTAGGTAGGGTGCACTGTACAAGTAACTGTACCAACCACCTCACTTTTTACATTTGTACCCTTCTCTGCGTTGCCACCTGTCGGTGACCCCTTTAGCGTATAAAAGGAGGCCCATGCGCAACGTAGGGGGGGGTTCGACTGGTTCGGAACCCAGAAAAACACTACGCTCTCTCTCTGGAGCAAGAACACAAGATAATCAAACAAGCAGCAGTAGGAGTGTTATCTCTCCGGAGAGCTCCGAAGCTGGGTAAACTGCTCATGTGCTTCGCCTCGATCTGCTCTTCGTGTGATCTCCACCCCCCGCCGAACCAAAAGGGGCTCGGTCCGCCGGCCCCATAGATGTTTGTGGATCAGTTTCCCCGACAGGGATCCATCCCTCATCCTTCCCTGTCCACTGAAGCCGCTGCTAGCCTCATCCTCCATGGGGATCCACCCCGAATCTCTTCCAACAAACCACCGTAGGAGCTCCTCCGACTCGCAACCTCGCGCCTCGCCGCCATTTGTTTCGCGCGCCGCGCGCCGCCTGTTGCTCCACCGCGCAAGCCCCACTCCGCGGCCTCTCCGCCACGGGCTCCTGCCGCTGCTACACCGTCTAGCGCCACTGCACCGCCGCCGCTCTTCTGTCGACGCCGCCAACCGCCGACATCGCCGGAGCCCATCCCCGCCTCCATGGAGCGCCCGAGCTCGGAGCCCCGCTCATGGCCGCTCCTCGCCACCAGATCCAAGCCAGCGCCGCCCAGATCCGGAGGGAGTCGCCTCCCTGCCGCGTCCTCGACCTTCCTCACTCAGATCCGCTGCCGCGCCGTCCCGGAGTCCCCTCGCCGAAGTCCTTCTCCATGCCGCTGTGAGAGAACGACTGCACTGCCTCCGCCTCGGTGCACCTTCCCTCTGTCGTTTCCTGCTCATGGCCGCCTCCAACCTCTCCAACGGCGCCTCGACCTCGCCACCACGTCGTTGCTCCGGCCAACTTTGGCAAGCCGCCGGCGATCTGGCCACCCAGGACACCCCTGCCTCCTTCCTCGTCGCCGCCGAGTTCCCCTGCTTCATGCCTCTGCTCGCGTCGCTGCCAGATCGAGCAAGCAAGGAGAGCGCTCGCATTGACCGAGGCCCAGCTGCGCGACCTACCGGCCTCCCTCCTCCACCGAGTGGGCCGAGGCCCAGCTGCGCCCCCCTTCCGGCCTCACCTCACCACCGACTGGGCCGTGGCCCATGTGAGCAGCCACCCTCAAACCCTCTGCGCTCTGTTGGGTCAACAGAAATGGCCCGTTTCATGTTTTTTTTCATATAACATTTTTCCCTATTTTCCAGAGTCAGCAGTTTTTACAGAAAAACCCTCCTGTTTCATGCATATAATAACTCATCATCTTTGCACCGGATTAAAATGATTTATATATGAAAGTTGCTTAGAATTTTGTGTAGTCTCATAATATGTCTTTTCTATCCATGTTCAAAATGTTTAAAATGCTGTTTGTTTAAATTTGCTTAAATAACTTGCTAAAATGATTTAATTCATAACTATATTAACCGTAACTCGGTTTGTAACAAACTTTATATGTAAATGGGGTAGAAAAATGCCTAGTTTAACATGGTGGCACCAATTTGCATGTTTAAAAACTATAAAATATGGTTTAGGGAAGAACAGTACCAAACCTAATATATGCATATGGGGATTTACCGGAATTGTTGTTCGTTGCTTCCGGCCTCATTTAAACTTGACTAGATAGGTATTTTTACTTTGCTTCACCCTCTTGCCATGTTTAACAACATTTAATATTGTTGGGTACATAAACGAGATCGAACTAAATAACTTGAATGTGGTGTTTCGTCAATATGCAACGGAGTTGCATATTGAGCTCCACTTAATTTGTAGGGTTGCTTGTGCATTTTGCCATGCCATGCCTCATTAAACCGGACATGCATCATACTTGGTTGTGCATCATGCCATGTTTGTGTGTTGGTTGTTTACTATGTTGTGTGCTTCTTTCCGGTGTTTCTTCTTTGGGTTGGTTCCGATAACGTCTCGTTTGTGAGGACCCGTTTGACTACATCTGTTTATCTTCTTCATGGACTCGTTCTTCCTTGTGGGATCTCAGGCAAGATGACCATACCCTCGAAATCACTTCTATCTTTGCTTGCTAGATGCTCGCTCTTTTGCTATGCCTATGTTGCGATTCCTACCACTTGCTTATCATGCCTCCCATATTGTGAAGCCAAGCCTCTAACCCACCTTGTCCTAGCAAACCATTGTTTGGCTATGTTACCGCTTTGCTCAGCCCCTCTTATAGCGTTGTTAGTTGCAGGTGAAGATTGAAGTTTGTTCCTTGTTGGAACATGGAGATGTTGTTCCTTGTTGGAACATGTTTACTTGTTGGGATATCACAATACCTCTTATTTAATTAATGCATCTATATACTTGGTAAAGGGTGGAAGGCTCGGCCTTATGCCTGGTGTTTTGTTCCACTCTTGCCGCCCTAGTTTCCGTCATATCGGTGTTATGTTCCCGGATTTTGCGTTCCTTACATAGTTGGGTTATAATGGGAACCCCTTGACAGTTCGCCTTGAATAAAACTCCTCCAGCAATGCCCAATATTGGTTTTACCATTCGCCACCTAGCCTTTTCTTTCCCTTGGGTTCTGCAGACTCAAGGGTCATCGTTATTTAAACCCCCGGGCCAGTGCTCCTCTGAGTGTTGGTCCAACTTGTCAGTTGCCAGTGGCCACCAGGGGCAACTCTGGGCTGGCCTACCGGAACCTTGGACAATCCAGTGTGCCCTGAGAACAAGATATGTGCAGCTCCTATCTGGATTTGTCGGCACATTCGGGTGGCTTTGCTGGACTTGTTTTACCATTGTCGCAGATGTCTTGTAACCTGGATGCCGAGGCTGATCGGATTGTCTTGGGAGAAGGAATATCCTTCATTGACCGTGAGAGCTTGTGATGGGCTAAGTTGGGACACCCCTGCAGGGATTTGAACTTTCGAAAGCCGTGCCCGCAGTTATGGGCAGATGGGAATTTGTTAATGTCCGGTTGTAGAAAACCTAAAGTTGATCTTAATTAAAATACACCAACCGCGTGTGTTACCGTGATGGTCTCTTCCCGGCGGAGTCCGGGAAGTGAACACGGTGTTGGAGTAATGTTTGACGTAGGTTGTTCTAGGATCACTTCTTGATCATAGTTTCTCGACCGTGCTTTGCCTGCTCTTCTCGCTCTCATTTGCGTATGTTAGCCACCATATATGCTAGTCGCTTGCTGCAGCTCCACATCATACCTTTTACCCCTACCTATAAGCTTAAATAGTCTTGATCGTCAGGGTGTGAGATTGCTGAGTCCCTGTGACTCACAGATACTTTCAAAACCAGCTTGCAGGTGTCGTTGATGCCATTCCAGGTGACGCAACCAAGCTCAAGGAGGAGCTCGATGAAGATCTTGTCGTTTGTGTTGTTTCGTTCTAGTTGATCAGTAGTGGAGCCCAGTTGGGTCGATCGGGGATCTGTGTAGCATTTGGGGTAGTCTTCTTTTTTATTTTGGTTCCATAGTCGGACCTTGATTGTATCTGGATGATGTAATGCTTTATTCATGTAATTGTGTGAAGTGGCGATTGTAAGCCAACTATGTATCTCTTTCCCTTATGTATTACATGGGTTGTGTGAAGATTACCTCACTTGCGGCATTGCTTTCAATGCGGTTATGCCTCTAAGTCATGCTTCGACACGTGGGAGATATAGCCGCATCGAGGGCGTTACAAGGTAGTACCTATTGCCTTTATTTTCAACCCTGGGAGTTACTTCTACGTATGCTTATACTGTTATGCTATGCTCGTAGACGTGGTTTGGTTTGGGTGATCCATTAGAGATGTGAGTGTTTTAATTAAAGGTTAAACTTAAGGTGGCTACTTTAATACACATCTGGGTGGATTGGTTGAGGCACCCTGGAGCACCCAGTGGTTGTCTGGGCACCTGGAGCAATCCAGTGTTGTCCTGGGATATCCCGGAGTACCCGTGTGATCATCCTACAGTTTGCCACCCTGGATCAAAGGGATCATAAAATTATTCATGCTGGAAATTTCTGTGTGCAGCCACAAACCATTATGTGCACTGGCATAGTTGAGTAAGTTGTGTGACCTCTTTTAGTGGTAGGCTAGCAGATGTAGGTGGTATTGTCTACCCAGAGTAAAGAGTTAATGCTTCTGAAAGACTGTGTCTCGGTCATCCGTTTCTCAAACATCATGTAGTGCGAGAAATTCAATGGAGGAGATCGAGTCTTGTGGGGAAAAGTGCGCAAACCTCTACAGAATGTACAAACTAATCATGAATAGCCATGTCCCCGAATATGGATATCTTGGATATCTGGTACTTGAATTATTGATTTGATCTCACCACTCTACTTAATTAATTTGTTGGGTTGATGACTATTTGGGATTGAGTTGGAGGAACCTTCTTAATATTTTCAACAAACTTTGTAGTTAAATAAAATCTATTCCTTTGTTGTAGGGAAAAACTAGCTTTCTGCAAAAATAACCATAGAGCCTCCACCAGCCATATGTGCATATAGTTATAACTGTTATTTTGATCATTGCTCTATAGTGTTATCTTGCCAGCATATTCCATGTGCTCAACTACACAAGCTACAACATATTATGTTCCTGAGTTTTCAGACGAAGAGTAAGGTGTGCTAGGTCGTTGTCGTGCACTCAGCTATGCCGTTTGAGTTGATGGACTCATTTTACCTTCGAAGCTTCCGTTGTTATCTTCATTAGATGGCCTTCAGCCATATTATTGTAATACATACTCTCTTTTGAGACATTCGATGTAATAAGTGTGTGATTGAACTCTATTATAAATCCTAGAGTACTGTGTGTGTCAGCATTACCGATTCAGGGATGCCACTTATACATAGAGATTTGACCGTTTGAGGTCAGATCACTACAAGAATAACCTGAAATACCTGAAAAGGACTAAGGGTATGTTTATTGTTTATGGAGGTGACAAAGAGCTCATCGTAAATGGTTACACCGATGCAAGTTTTGACACTGATCCGGATGACTCTAAGTCACAAACCGGATACATATTTTTATTGAATGGTGGAGCTGTCCGGTGGTGCGGTTCTAAGCAGAGCATCGTGGCAGGATCTACGTGTGAAGCGGAGTACATAGCTGCTTCAGAAGCATTAAATGAAGGAGTCTGGATGAAAGAATTCATATCCGATCTAGGTGTAATACCTAGTGCATCGGGTCCAATGAAAATCTGTTGTGACAATACTGGTGCAATTGCCTTGGCAAAGGGATCCAGATTTCACAAGAGAACCAAGCACATCAAGAGACGCTTCAATTCCATCCGCGATCAAGTCAAGGAGGGAGACATAGAGATTTACAAGATACATATGGATTTGAATGTTGCAGACCCGTTGACTAAGCCTCTCTCACGAGCAAAACGTGATCAGCACCAAGACTCCATGGTGTTAGAATCATTACTATGTAATCTAGATTATTGACTCTAGTGCAAGTGGGAGACCGAAGGAAATACGCCCTAGAGGCAATAATAAAGTTGTTATTTATATTTCCTTATATCATGATAAATGTTTATTATCCATGCTCGAATTTTATTAACCGGAAACTTAGTACATGTGTGGATACATAAACAAACGGAGTGTCCCTAGTATGCCTCTACTAGACTAGCTCGTTAATCAAAGATGGTTAAGTTTCCTAGCCAAATACATGTGTTGTCATTTTATGAATGGGTTCACATCATTAGAGAATGATGTGATGGACAAGACCCATCAGTTTTTCTACTATTGCTTTCTTCATGACTTATACATGTTCCTCTGACTATGAGATTATGCAACTCCCGAATACCGGAGGAACACCTTGTGTGCTATCAAACGTCACAACATAACTGGGTGATTATAAAGATGCTCTATAGGTGTCTCTGATGGTGTTTCTTGAGTTGGCATAGATCGAGATTAGGATGTGTCACTCCATGTATCAGAGAGGTATCTCTTGGCCCTCTCGGTAATGCACATCACTATGAGCCTTGCAAGCAATGTGTCTAATGAGTTATCCACGTGATGATGCATTACGAAACGAGTAAAGAGACTTGCCGATGACGAGATTGAACTAGGTATGAGGATACGGACGATCGCATCTCGGGCAAGTAACATACCGATGACAAAGGGAACAACACATGTTGTTATGCGGTTTGACCGATAAAGATCTTCGTAGAATATGTAGGAGCCAATATGAGCATCCAGGTTCCGCTATTGGTTATTGACCGGAGATGTGTCTCGGTCATGTCTACATAGTTCTCGAACCCATAGGGTCCACACACTTAACATTTGATGACGATTTGTATTACAAGTTATGTGATTTGATGTACCGAAGTTTGTTCGGAGTCCCGGATGAGATCACAGACATGACGAGGAGTCTCAAAATGGTCGAGACATAAAGATTGACATATTGGAAGGTTATGTCTGGACACCGGAATGGTTTCAGATAGGTTCGGGCATTTTCCGGAGTACCAGGGGGTTACCGAAACCCCCCGGGGGGTTAATGGGCCTTCATGGGCCCTAGTGGAAGAGAGGAGGTGGCAGCCAGGTAGAGGCGCCCCCAAGCCCAATCCGAATTGGACTAGGGTTGGGGGGCGGCCCCCCTTTCCTTCTTCTCCCTCTATTTCCCCCTTCTCCTTCTTGGAATAGGAAGGGGGCGAATCCTACTTGGACCGGGAGTCCAATTAGGACTCCCCCCCTTGGCGCGTCACACCTTGGCCGGCCTCCTCCTCCCCCCTACTTTATATACGTGGGAGGGGGCACCCCAAAGACACACAAAAGTTTCTATTAGCCGTGTGCGGTGCCCCCCTCCACTATTACACACCTCTGTCATATCGTCGTAGTGCTTAGGCGAAGCCCTGCGCCGGTAAACTTCATCAGCACTGTCACCACGCCGTCGTGCTGACGGAACTCTCCCTCGGCCTCAACTGGATCAAGAGTTCGAGGGACGTCATCGAGCTGAATGTGTGCTGAACGCGGAGGTACCATACGTTCGGTACTTGGATTGGTTGGATCACGAAGACGTTCGACTACATCAACCGCGTTACTAAATGCTTCCGCTTTCGGTCTACGAGGGTACATGGACACACTCTCCGCGCTCATTGCTATGCTTCTCCTAGATAGATCTTGCGTGATCGTAGGAATTTGTTTGAAATACAGTGTTCCCCAATAGCAAGTAGTGCAGCCGAGGTCGAGACCATGAAGAGTGCCCTCACCCAAGCCAAGGAATAGGTGTGGGTGGGCAAAGTGGCTGCTTATAAAGAGGCTGCGGACTTAAAGGCCGAGCAGGTCGCCTGCCGCTAGTATGAGGAGCGGGTGACTGATGTGGAGCAAGAGCTCAAGGACACCACCGGCAAGTGCGAGTACTTGGAGGAGAAGAATAAGGCCCAAGCATTTGATCTTTCTAAGGCTCTCCAGGAGGCCAAGGAAGCACGGACTGAGTCCCGGGCGGCTCGTGAGGAGATCAAGCAGGCCGGACAGATAGCGGCTGGTAAGCCCTTTCTTTTGCAGAGTAAATTTGCCAGTTAGAAATATGCCTTGCTTACTCGACTATGGAGTTCTCCAGATGCCTTTGCGGATCTTCTGAAGAGCGCTACCGATGCCGCATAGTATTTCCAGGCCTAGGAGGGGAACACCACGGAGAAGCTCTTCTGGTCACAGTACCTGGCGCCGGAGCGTCCGGTGCTGCTGAACGACCAGATGATGGAGCTGGCGGAGCTGCATAGGATCTCCGGTTTGGCCATGAAGGACGTCATAATCCGGCTCTGGCCAACCGAACCCATTCCTAGCAGTTAATTTGGCCTGGTGAAGCGACTTGTGGACGTGCAGCCCCGATTTGAAGCCGTCAAGCGCTCGGCGTGCTTCGAGGGTGCGCAAATGGCCTTTGCCTGCGTCAAGATGCAATGGGCGAAGATGAAGGCCCCCATTGTGGCGACCGAGGGCCCACCCGAAGGCAAGGACCACCGCAAGCCGGAGCAGTATTTTGACGACGTCCTAGAGGGTGCCCGAATAGTAGAGGGCCAATGCTCGAAGGATATCATGTTTGTATGAATGTGTCCAAGCTATCCAGGTGTTGTTTTATGAACCAATGCTTTGTAATATATTTATGCCTTTATCTGAAATTATTTTCCTCTTGTACGGCCATTTATTAATCTTGAAAGTTCCCTTACATATTTCCTTCAGTCTCCCACTTGCACTAGAGTGGATAATCTAGATTGCATTGTAATGATTCTAACACCCATGGAGTCTTCGAGTTGATCATGTTTTGCTCGTGGAAGAGGCTTAGTCAACGGGTCTACAACATTCAGATCTGTATGTATTTTGCAAATCTCTATGTCTCCCTCCTTGACTTGATCGTGGATGGAGTTGAAGCGTCTCTTGATGTGTTTGGTTCTCTTGTGAAATCTGGATTCCTTCGCTAAGGCAATTGCTCCAGTATCGTCACAAAAGATTTTCATTGGACCCGATGCACTAGGTATTACACCTAGATCGGATATGAGCTCCTTCATCCAGACTCCTTCATTTGCTGCTTCCGAAGCAGCTATGTACTCCGCTTCACACGTAGGTCCCACCATGACGCTCTGCTTGGAACTGTACCAACTAACAGCTCCACCATTCAATATAAATACGTATCCGGTTCGCCACTTAGAGTCATCCGGATCAACGTCAAAGCTAGCATCAACGTAACCATTTACGACAAGCTCTTTGTCACCCCCATAAACAAGAAACATATTATTAGTCATTTTTAGGTATTTCAGGATGTTCTTGACCATTGTCCAGTGATCCACTCCTGGATTACTTTGGTACCGCCCTGCTAAACTTATAACAAGGCACACATCAGGTCTGGTACACAACATTGCATACATGATAGAACCTATGGCTGAGGCATAGGGAATGACTTTCATTTTCTCTCTATCTTCTGCAGTGGTCTGGCATTGAGTCTAACTCAACATCACACCATGTAACACAGGCAAGAACCCTTTCTTTGACTGATCCATTTTGAACTTCTTCAAAACTTTATCAAGGTATGCGCTTTGTGAAAGTATGTAAGTGCATCCCGTGCCCCTTAGTGATTTTGGTGTATTGAAGACTTATAGGTTAAGGGACTAATATGTTTGTGAGTGTACACAGGTCTATAAGTCTATGAGGAGTTTGATATTTATAGAGAAAGTCGCCCCTAAAAATGAATGTCTTCAACTGAAGACTTTGGCTTACTGAAGACTTTGAAAGTGAAGAAATTTGTGTGATCCTGAAGACTTGATATTCATGCGAGGAATATGAAGCGTGAAGACTTTTGTTTTCATAGTTTCCTTTTCTCCTTCTTGAGTCAAAGGAAACTCCATACTGTTAAAAGGGGTTCAGGTAAAACTAAGGAAACTGTTCCAAGTGATGCTCATCTCAAAATCGTACACCTATCAATCCTTTCGAGTGAAGCCATTCGAAATCTCATACAGTTTAGTCAATTTCTTCAGTGACAGAGATGAAGATCTTCTGGTCTCGGAGGAATTTGTTCTGAATGAGGAGTTAGGAATTTGCTAGTCCAGATTGCCTACAAGTGAGGAGCATGATAGCCCTGAGGAATTTGAGAGCTCAAATTTCCGACCGTTGTTGTGCTATGCGCCAGCTGTCCCAAAATATCTACCCACCTAACAGTCATATCATTGAAGGGCATTTATGTCTTATCATGTTGGGCTTCTCCCTAGGCTATAAATAGCCGCCCCCTACAACCACTAGCTGGTTGGTTGCTCCGCGAGAAACTAACACTTGTCATTGAGAGCATCCCATCCTCCGAGAACTTTGAGCGATAATCATCAAATGAGGAAAACCCAAACCCAAACACCTACAAACCCAAAGTGATTGAGCATCACTAAAGATATTGTTCCTGTGTGGAACTGACGCTTGTTAACTTTGAGGACTATGCATCCTCTAGACGGTTAGGCGTCATGGTCTAGAGCATCCAAGAAGAAATTGTGGATCGCAGAGTGACCGAGTCTGTGAAGGTTTGGAAGTCACCTGAAGACTTACCACGAGTGATTGGGCAAGGTTTGTGTGACCTTAGATCAAGGAGAATACGGTGAGGACTACGTGTTCAGGACTGTGTGTCCTCAGGTTTAAATACCTAGCCGCTCCAACTAGACATACAACTATCACAACAGTTGAACTGGTCTACCAAATCACTATCTTCACCAAGATACTGGTTCTATTTCCTCAACCCTTTCATCTCCTCATTCATAGGATGAAGTATGTAACACCCTCGATGCGGCTATATCTCCCACGTGTCGAAGCACGACTTAGAGGCATAACTGCATTGAAAGCAATGTCGCAAGTGAGGTAATCTTCACACAACACATGTAATACATAAGGGAAAGAGATACATAGTTGTCTTACAATCGCCACTTCACACAATACATGAATAAAGCATTACATCATCCAGATACAATCAAGGTCCGACTACGGAACCAAAATAAAAGAAGACTACCCCAAATGCTACACAGATCCCCGATAGTCCCAACTGGGCTCCACTACTGATCAACTGGAAATGGAACAACATAACGAACACGATCTTCATTGAGCTCCTCCTTGAGCTTGGTAGCATCGCCTGCACGGTTTCATCGGCACCTGCAAACTGGTTTTGGAAGTATCTGTGAGTCACGACAACTCAGCAATCTCACACCCTTGCGATCAAGACTATTTAGGCTTATAGGGAGGGTAAAAGGTATGAGGTGGAGCTGCAGCAAGCGACTAGCATATTTGGTGGCCAACATACGCAAAAGAGAGCGAGAAGAGAAGGCAAAGCACGTTCGAGAATCTATGATCAAGAAGTGATCCTAGAGCAACCTACGTCAAGCAAAACTCCAACACCGTGTTCACTTCCCGGACACCGTCGGAAAGAGACCATCACGGTAACACACGCGGTTGATGCATTTTAAATGAGTTAAGGTTTTAGGTTTTCTACAACCAGACATTAACAAATTCCCATCTGCCCATAACCGCAGGCATGGCTTTCGAAAGTTCAAATCCTTGCAGGGGTGTCCCAACTTAGCCCATCACAAGCTCTCACGGTCAATGAAGGATATTCCTTCTCCCAGGAAGACCCAATCAGGCTCGGAATCCCGGTTACAAGACATTTCGACAATGGTAAAACAAGACCAGCAAAGCCACCCGTATGTGCCGACAAATCCCGATAGGAGCTGCACATATCTCGTTCTCAGGGCACATCAGGTTGTCCAAGGTTCCGGTAGGCCAACCCAGAGTTGCCCCTGGTGGCCACCGGCAACTGACAGGTTGGACCAACACTCAGAGGAGCACTGGCCCAGGGGTTTAAATAAAGATGACCCTTGGGCAGGCCTACCCAAGGGAAAGAAAAGTCTAGGTGGCAAATGGTAAAACCAATGTTGGGCCTTGCTGGAGGAGTTTTATTCAAGGCGAACTGTCAAGGGGTTCCCATTATAACCCAACAGTGTAAGGAACGCAAAATCCGGGAACATAACACCGATATGATGGAAACTAGGGTGGCAAGAGTGGAACAAAACACCAGGCATAAGGCCGAGCCTTCCACCCTTTACCAAGTATATAGATGCATTAATTAAATAAGAGATATTGTGATATCCCAACAAAATATCCATGTTCCAACACGGAACAAACTCCAATCTTCACCTGCAACTAACAATGCTATAAGAGGGGCTGAGCAAAGCGGTAACATAGCCAAACAACGGTTTGCTAGGATAAGGTGGGTTAGAGGCTTGGCTTAGCAATATGGGAGGCATGATAAGCAAATGGTAGGTATCGCAACATAGGCATAGCAAAAGAGCAAGCAACTAGCAAGCAAAGATAGAAGTGATTTTGAGGGTATGGTCATCTTGCCTGAGATCCTGCAAGGAAGAAGAACGAGTCCATGAAGAAGACAAACAGACGTAGCCAATGGATCCTCACAAACGGAACATTACCGGATTATCGGGAAGAAGTACACCGGAAAGAAAGCAAACAACATAGTAAACAAACATCAAATAATCATGGCACGATGCGCAAACAAGTATGATGCATGTCTGGTTTAATGAGGCATGGCATGGCAAAGTGCACAAACAACCCTACAAATTAAGTGGAGCTCAATATGCAACTCCGTTGCATATTGACGAAACACCACATTCAAGTTATTTAGTTCGATCTTGTTTATGTACCCAACAATATTAAATGTTGTTAAACATGGCAAGAGGGTGAAGCAAAGAAAACTACCTATCTAGCCAAGTTTAAATGAGGCCGGAACAACAAGCAACAAGTCCGGAAAAATCCTCATGTGCATATTTTGGTTATGGTACTGTTCTGCCCTAAACCATATTTTGGAGTTGTTAAACATGCAAAGTGAGGCCACCATGTTAAACTAGACATTTTTCCACCCCATTTACATATAAAGATTATTAAATTCGGAGCTACGGTTAATAAGTTATGAATTAAAGCATTTTAATATGGCATATGGGAAAAGTTACGCCAACAGCATTTTAAACATTTTAAACATGGATGAAAGTGGCATATTATTAAACTAGACAAAACTCTAAGAAAGTTTCATATATAAAGTTTTAACATATGATGCACCATTTGTGAGTAATGAAATGCATGAAGTTTAGGAGCTGATTTGCAAAAGTGCAAATCCCTGGAAATTGATAAAATCGCAGCTAAGGAAAAAAACACATCGGGCCGAATCTTCACAAACAGGGCCAACAGAGAGGAGGGGCTGCAGGGACTGCTCACATCGGGCTTTGGCCCAGGTCGGTGGTGGATCGGGTCGGCGGGATCTGGGCCGTGGGGAAGCCCACGTGGCCGGCGGCGCTGGAGATGGGGTCCACACGGGGAGGCGCTGCGAGTGGGCGAGCTCGTCCCTGGCTTTGCGAAGAAGACAACGGCGGCGGGTGGATGAACTCCGGCGGGATCTGGGACTCCAGCGACATGGGAAGATGGCAGGAATGGGCAGATTCGGTCGCTGGGCACCGGATCCGGCCCGAGGTGGACGAGGACGACGAGGTGCGGCACGGATCCGAGCGCAGGAACGACGGGGTCGCGAGATCCGGCGAAATCCATGCAGCGGCACGATGAGGCTCCGGGGTCCTGCGGAACATGGGGAGAGAGAGCTTTGTGAGAGGAAGAGGAAGAAGCAGAGGCAGGGGGAGGAGAGAGGAGCAGGTGGCAGGATTCGGCCTGGTAGTCGCCGGCGGCGAGGCGCTGGTCGCCTGCGGGGATCAGGCGCGGGCAGAGCGAAGGCGGAGCACAGGGCGCGAGGGAGTTGCGGGCGTGCAGCGGCGGATCGGGCCCGCTTCGGCCCGGGGGCGGGCCGTGGATGGGCCAAGCGGGCCGCGGCGAAGTGGGGGCACTGGGGGAGGCGACGTGGCGCGCTGGGGTTGGCTGTGGGGCGCCAGGAGACGACGTGTCGCGCCCGGATTGGTTCGGGACGCGGCGGTGGCGGCGACAAGTGGCGGAGGTGGAGTGGGGCGGTGCTGAATCCGAGGAGGAGGGGGGTTGGCTGCGGCAGGGGTAGGGGAAGGGGTCTAGGTTGCCCAAAATGCACTAGGGGTGTCCATATATAGCAAATTTGCTAGGGTTTGGGGGTTAGGAGGGGTTTTCGAGCCGTACGATCGCGATCGTGCGGCTTCAGACAGAGGGGGACTAGGTGGGCTGTGAAGAGAGGCCTCGGGCTGAGAGGAGAGAAGAGAAGTGAGGCCAGGCGACTGTTTCCAGAGACCGAAAACGTCCGACAAAAAGACCGGCTATACTGCCGCTATAGTTATCCGTTGGGGCGCCAAACGGACTCCAAATGCGATGAAACTTGACAGGCGGTCTATCTACACTATAATAAGACCACATGCCAACTTTCATCCCAGTCCGAGAACATTTCCCATCCACTTATAAAATAATATTTCAGACGTGCCGCGGGCGCGTGCAAGGGTGTCTGGACTCAGAACGGACAACGGAAGGAACTGGGAGGCTGGGACGGATGCAAGTTTTGAAAAACATGATGATGCCATGCATATGATGACATGATAAAATGCAACACGCAAGAAAATGACATGGAAACGACATCGAATAACTGGAAGACACCTGGCGCATCGGACTCGGGGCGTCACAACACTCCACCACTATGAGAGGATCTCGTCCCGAGATCTAGGATGGCATCGGAGGGAAAACAGAAGAGAAAGAGAAGAGGTAAAACTAAGTTGCTTCTTGACAAACGAGTGAAACCAAATAACCTTGAAAAAATGAACAAATTGAAAGAAAGAATGCAACCGGGATAAACGAAGTTGAAAGCACTCCGTTAAGAAAGAGGAATAAGAAAGAACCGATTCAGGTAGCACTCCGGTTGAAAAGAGATGAAGGACTTGATAAGATGAAAGAACTTGAGCAGAGGACAAAACACTCCAGTTAAATGGATAAGCAAAAGAAAGAAACATGATCTTGACAAAACAAGATGATGGGTTGAAAAGAGCAACATCGCAATGCCTCCGGAAGAGAGAAATAGAAGATAGATCATTGAAATAAAAGAATGGAGAAGAAAAAGCCAACTTCTGTCACAAAAGAGTTTGAAAAGGCATCCTTAGGAGAAGGGTCAAACGGAGTTGTTGGAAAACCAACAACGAAAAGAGTAAGCTTGTAGTGGGCTTATGGAAAACATCTCAAAACCAAGAGGTGATAATCTGCCACTAACGGAAACGATAGATTGGATTGATATCAACAAGGAGATGAGAAACTTATTTCACAGGGAGGATAAATGAAGAACTTAGGTCATTCATGAGCACCATAAATAGCAAAAACCTTAGGGAAAAGCTTTGGTGAAATATAACCCAAGATAACTCCAATGAAGAGATTGATGGATTTAAAATACCTCATTCTTAACAACATGTGAATCATGAAACATGAACTCAAATTATCAAGAATGACACAATACCACCTCCAATGACGGAAGAAAGAATTGCACTCCGGATTGCAAGATGAAGAAAGCTTGATCTCCTCTGAAAAGAATCTTGATGAGCACTTCAAGAAGGAAATAAATCCTTTATGAACCATCATGCAGAACCTTCATGAAGAACTCCGATAAACAAAAGAATGATCAAACGAAAGGAAAGAGAAGTTGAAAACACAAGGTGAATCCTTGTAACGATTTAGGTGAATCTCCGTGGTGAAATAATTGAAAGAGGTTGGAACTCTGGGAAAAAAAGAAGACGAATAATTGACAATGAGAATTAGTCATTGTGAACAAACTCCGGAGGAACGAATCCATCATTTGGATGAAGCAAGAATAAGAATTATGTTATGTGTATCCTTCACCAATTTAAGTTGATGACAAGCAACAGATTTGGCATACTACTTATTCTCGTAGAAAGGATTTAGATAGATATAGCGCCAACTTGAGAAGGTCTTCAACGACCCACCGGTAGGATTGGAACAACGAATGCATTGATAAGTTAAAGAAGGAAGAGAAATCTTGAACGAACCACCGTAAGAATTAAAATGAACGAAGAAAAGATAAAGAAACACCGGGAAGAATTAGAAAACGAACGAGGATACGTGAGAGAATTTAGATATAAGTGAACGAAGAGATCACGAGCTGATTATATAATACTTGAATGATGCACCGGTAAGATTTGGAGAACAAGAGCTGAAAGCTGGAAAGAATACTTCTGAGATGATGGGTTCTTGAGAAACAAACTGAAAAGACTCCTGAATTACTCCGGATGGGTGAAAAGAGTTCTCACGATCGAAAACAATCATGAGAGGATGGCATAAGGCTAGCACCATGAATCTTGAAGAGAATGGAGTAAGATTAAAGAGAAACTCTTCTTCGATCTTCAAATGTTGAGAATGACAATGAGAACACCACCATGAATTGTTGAGATACCCCGGGACGAAAATTAGAAAGGTTGAACCGACGATGACAAGAATTAGAAAGATCTTGGAGAAAGGCATTTGACTGAAGATAACTCATTCTTACGTCAAACTTTGAGAAAATTTGAGGATAGCTCTGGGAAAATTAGAAGAGTCAGGTAAGATCCTAGGAAAAGACCTGTGGGTTAGGGCCCACTCAAAAGAAACACCGTTGAAAAGATTTAAAAGAGATGTTGCATCATTTGAATTAAATGGCTTGAATGACATAACAACCTCGAAATAGGTTGAACTGATCTTGAATGACAAGACGAGCCTTCTGAGATATCTTCAGCACTCCGGAACAAATGAATAGCGAGAGGTGAATGGTTAAGAGGTGCACTGGCAAGAGAAAACATTTGGAACGAGGAAAAGATATGATCGATAAGGATTGAGTTGAATCCACCAGAGAAGAAAGAGAACGAATAATGATGAACTTGAAGCTTCCTTAGCAACTGCACGACAAATTACCGGATCAAAACTTGAAAGAAAAGGATGAAGAGGCTTCACGTGAATAAAATGGATAGTTGATTTAGAAATTTGAGTCCCCGAAGAAAAAGGGTGGGAGGGCGGGAAAACAAAGGCAACTTGGCACGGATGAAACAAACACCGTTGAGAAGAAATTATAATTGATCTTGCTGATGTTGAAATGATCGGATCCACTTGAAGAGAAACACGCCGGTTGAAAGGATTGACATGACAATCTCGATGATCAAGAAGGATTAGTATCCACATAGAAATATGAGAACACCACTTAGGAAAGGTATGGAATCAACATTTGACTTCGAAGCAACTCGAATACCACAACTCAAAACAAAACAAGGATTGGCTTGCAGAATAAGCCGGAACAAACATATGATAGAGATTTCGTCCGAAGTTTTCATGGTGGGGCCTACACGGGCTCGATCGTATAGCACCATCATGTACAAGGCAGTGCACATGACATACGAAGCGTCCCCGAGTCGGCATAGCCAAGGACTCTTTAAGACACAACAAGACCACTGTAAAACCAACCGTGGATAGGCGGACCACTAGACGTCGAACCCCAATTTCATATCATACATCTGTCGGAAAGATATCCTAAGATCTACTTGAATTCCGACTTATAAACTCCCGAAACTTTCCGGTTATGCAATCAGGTGTTGGGGATACAGGGGAAGCATAATATCTCACCCAAAACTAACAAATCCTACATCCAGCTGTATCCATCCTTCAACACATAACCAAGAAACCTTTGGAAATCGTTTACCTCAACCTTCGAAAAGCATCCGTTATACGAGTTATGGCAATAATCCTGAACTCCCGCCCCAGTACTAGGTGGCGTCGAGGTTATCTCACCAACAACTACATAACAGAGATTTTCGATGTCGGTGAACTCAGGTATTCGAGAACTGCAACGGTAAAATTGTGACGACAACACCTCGGAGCTCAACTCCCTGGGACACTGCCACAACCCCTAAATGTCAGGAGGCACCAAGAACAATGTTCTCATCACAAAACCATCGGAACGATTCAAAGATACCCGCGTGATCCTAAATTTTTTTAGTGAAATTTGAGAAGAGAAGAGTCAAAACTCTACGTCAGGATGCCTCACCAGAGCGATGAAGGGACTGAGGAGTAAACAGAATCCTACTCTCCCATATATATAATCCTAAATGACACAAAACATTTTTCTAGACTCAACAACGCCAGCGATTCGATCAAGCAGGGGGCTCCTAAAGTCGGGAAAGGCTCTGATTACCAACTTGTAACGCCCTCGATGCGGCTATATCTCCCACGTGTCGAAGCATGACTTAGAGGCATAACCGCATTGAAAACAATGTCGCAAGTGAGGTAATCTTCACACAACCCATGTAATACATAAGGGAAAGAGATACATAGTTGGCTTACAATCGCCACTCCACACAATACATGAATAAAGCATTACATCATCCAGATACAATCAAGGTCCGACTACGGAACCAAAATAAAAGAAGACTACCCCAAATGCTACACATATCCCCGATCGTCCCAACTGGGCTCCACTACTGATCAACTGGAAACAGAACAACATAACGAACACGATCTTCATCGAGCTCCTCCTTGAGCTCGGTAGCATCGCCTGCATGGTTTCATCGGCACCTGCAAACTGGTTTTGGAAGTATCTGTGAGTCACGACAACTCAGCAATCTCACACCCTTGCGATCAAGACTATTTAAGCTTATAGGAAGGGTAAAAGGTATGAGGTGGAGCTGCAGCAAGAGACTAGCATATTTGGTGTCTAACATACGCAGAAGAGAGGGAGAAGAGAAGGCAAAGCACGTTCGAGAATCTATGATCAAAAAGTGATCCTAGAGCAACCTACATCAAGCATAACTACAACACCGCGTTCACTTCCCAAACACCGCCGGAAAGAGACCATCACGGTAACACACACAGTTGATGCATTTTAAATGAGTTATGGTTTCAGGTTTTCTAAAAACGGACATTAACAAATTCCCATCTGCCCATAACCGCGGGCACGGCTTTCGAAAGTTCAAATCCCTGTAGGGGTGTCCCAACTTAGCCCATCACAAGCTCTCACGGTCAACGAAGGATATTCCTTCTCCCAGGAAGACCTGATCAGGCTCGGAATCCCGGTTACAAGACATTTCGACAACGGTAAAACAAGACCGCCAAAGACACCCGAATGTGCCGACAAATCCTGATAGGAGCTGCACATATCTCGTTCTTAGGGCACACCGGATTGTCCAAGGTTCCGGTAGGCCAGCCCAGAGTTGCCCCTGGTGGCCACCGACAGCTGACAGGTTGGACCAACACTCAGAGGAGCAGTGGCCTCGGGGTTTAAATAAAGATGACCCTTGGGCAAGCCTACCCAAGGGAAAGAAAAGGCTAGGTGGCAAATGGTAAAACCAATGTTGGGCCTTGCTGGAGGAGTTTTATTCAAGGTGAACTGTCAAGGGGTTCCCATTATAACCCAACCGTGTAAGGAACACAAAATCCGGGAACATAACACCGATATGATGGAAACTAGGGCGGCAAGAGTGGAACAAAACACCAGGCATAAGGCCGAGCCTTCCACCCTTTACCAAGTATATAGATGCATTAATTAAATAAGAGATATTGTGATATCCGAACAAAATATCCATGTTCCAACACGGAAAAAACTCCAATCTCCACCTGCAACTAACAACGCTATAAGAGGGGCTGAGCAAAGCGGTAACATAGCCAAACAACGGTTTGCTAGGACAAGGTGGGTTAGAGGCTTGGCTTAGCAATATGGGAGGCATGATAAGCAAGTGGTAGGTATCGCAGCATAGGCACAACAAAAGAGCGAGCAACTAGCAAGCAAAGATAGAAGTGATTTCGAGGGTATGGTCATCATGCCTGAGATCCCGCAAGGAAGAAGAACAAGTCCATGAAGAAGACAAATGGACGTAGCCAACGAATCCTCACAAACGCAATGTTACCGGATTATCGAGAAGAAGTACACCGGAAAGAAAGCAAACAACATAGTAAACAAACATCACATAATCATGGCACGATGCGCAAACAAGTATGATGCATGTCCGGTTTAATGAGGCATGGCATGGCAAAGTGCACAAACAACCCTACAAATTAAGTGGAGCTCAATATGCAACTCCGTTGCATATTGACGAAACACCACATTCAAGTTATTTAGTTCGATCTTGTTTATGTACCCAACAATATTAAATGTTGTTAAACATGGCAAGAGGGTGAAGCAAAGAAAACTACCTATCTAGCCAAGTTTAAATGAGGCCGGAACAACAAGCAACAAGTCCGGAAAAATCCTCATGTGCATATTTTGGTTATGGTATTGCTCTGCACTAAACCATATTTTGGAGTTGTTAAACATGCAAAGTGAGGCCACCATGTTAAACTAGGCATTTTTCCACCCCATTTACATATAAAGATTATTAAATTCGGAGCTACGGTTAATAATTTATGAATTAAAGCATTTTAACATGGCATATGGGAAAAGTTACGCCAACAGCATTTTAAACATTTTAAACATGGATGAAAGTGGCATATTATTAAACTAGACAAAACTCTAAGCAAGTTTCATATATAAAGTTTTAACATGTGATGCACCGTTTGTTAGTAATGAAATGCATGAAGTTTAGGGGCTGATTTGCAAAAGTGCAAATCCCTGGAAATTGATAAAATCACAGCTAAGGAAAAAAACACATCGGGCCGAATCTTCACAAACAGGGCCAACAGAGAGGACGGGCTGTAGGGACTGCTCACATCGGGCTTTGGCCCAGGTCGGTGGTGGATCGGCTCGGCAGGATCTGGGCCGTGGGGAAGCCCACGTGGACGGCGACGCTGGAGATGGGGCCCACACCGGGAGGCGCTGCGAGCAGGCGAGCTCTCCCCTGGCTTTGCGAAGAAGACGACGGCGGCGGATGGATGAACTCCGGCGGGATCTGGGACTCCAGCGACATGGGAAGATGGCGGGAATGGGCAGATCCGGTCCCTGGGCATCGGTTCCGGTCGAAGGTGGACGAGGATGGCGAGGTGCGACACGGATCCAAGTGCAGGAACGACGGGGTCGCGAGATCCGGCGAACTCCATGCGGCGGCGCGACGAGGCTCCGGGGTCCTGCGGAACATGGGGAGAGAGAGCTCTGTGAGAGGAAGAGGAAGAAGCAGAGGCAGGGGAAGGAGAGAGGAGTAGGTGGCGGGATTCGGCCTGGTGGTCGCCAGCAGCGAGGCGCTGGTCGCCTGCGGGGATCGGGCGCGGGCAAAGCGAAGGTGGAGCTTGGGGCGCGGGGGAGTTGCGGGCGTGCAGCGGCGGCTTGGGCCTGCTTCGGCCCGGGGGCGGGCCGCGGCGAAGTGGGGGCACTGGGGGAGGCGACGTGGCGCGCTGGGGTTGGCTGCGGGGCGCCGGGAGGCGACATGTCGCGCCCGGATTGGTCCGGGACATGGCGGCGGCGGCGACAAGTGGCGGAGGTGGAGTGGGGCGGCGCTAAATCCGAGGAGGAGGGGGGTTGGCTACGGCAGGGGTAGGGGAAGGGGTCTAGGTTGCCCAAAATGGACTAGGGGTGTCCATATATAGCAAATTTGCTAGGGTTTGGGGGTTAGGAGGGGTTTTCGAGCCGTACGATCGCGATCATGCGGCTTCGGACAGAGGGGGGGACTAGGTGGGCTATGAAGAGAGGCCTCGGGCTGAGAGGAGAGAAGAGAAGTGAGGCCCGACAAATATTTCTGGAGACCGAAAACGTCCGACGAAAAGACCGGCTATAATGTCGCTATAGTTATCCGTTGGGGCGCCAAACGGACTCCAAATGCGATGAAACTTGACAGGAGGTCTATCTACACTATAATATGACCACACGCCAACTTTCATCCCATTTTGAGAACATTTCCTTGCCACTTATAAAATAATATTTCGGACGTGCCACAGGCGCGTGCAAGGGTGTCTGGACTCAGAACGGACAACGGAAGGAACGGGGAGGCCAGGGCGGATGCAAGTTTTGAAAAACATGATGATGCCATGCATATGATGACATGATAAAATGCAACACGCAAGCAAATGACATGGCAACGACAGCGGATAACTGGAAGACACCTGGCGCATCGGAATCGGGGCGTCACAAAGTACTTGATCGTTACTGTTAGAAGACTTTGACTGAAGACTTTCTCAATTTCCTCAATCCCAATTCTTCAGTCACTTTGTCTTCAGCCTTCTTATCATGTGTTTACGCTACTTGTACTATGTGCTTGTTTTCATTTCATCATGACGACTGTGCTACTACTCTGTTATGCTTGCATCTGAGTACTTATTCCGCTGCTAAGTAGTTCGTCGCTTAGGAATTTCCTCACCCTAAAATTCCTCATTGATGAATTTGTAAAAATCGCCTATTCACCCCTCCTCTAGTCGATATAATGAACTTTCGATTGGTATCAGAGCAAGGTACTCCCTTGTTCTGTGTGATTTTGGTTTAACTCCCTGGAGTTTTAGTTATGTCAACTGCAGGTATGATCAAGGTTTCTGCTCGGTGTCCTACCTTCGATGGGACGGACAACCCCTACTGGAAGAATAAGATGCGAATGCATCCTGGGGAATTTGACAACGATCTCTGGTATGTTGTGGAAAATGGCGTGTAAGTGCATCTAGTGCCCCTTAGTGATTTGGGTGTATCGAAGACTTATAGGTTAAGGGACTAATGTGTTTTTGAGTGTACACAGGTCTATAAGTCTATGAGGAGTTTGATATTTACAGAGAAAGTCGACCCCTAAAAATGAAGTTCTTCGACTGAAGACTTTGGATTTCTGAAGACTTTCCGAAGACTTTCAAAGTGAAGAATTTGGTGCAATCCTGAAGACTTGGTGTTCATTCGAGGAACATGAAGCATGAAGACTTTTTTGTTTTCGTAGTTTCATTTTCTCTTTCTTGAGTCATAGGAAACACCGTACTATTAAAGGGGGTCGAGGAAATACTAAGGAAAAATTTCCATGTGATGCTCAACTCAATATCCTACACCTACCAATCCCTTCGAGTGAAGCCATTGGAAATCTCATACAGTTTAGTAATATTCTTAAGTGATAGAGACGAAGTTCTTATGGTCTCTGAGGAATTTGTTCTGACTGAGGAGTTAGGAATTCGCCAGTGCGGATTGTCTACACAGTGAGGATCATGATAGCCCTGAGGAATTTGATACTCAAATTTCCGACCGTTGATGTGCTATGCGCCAGCTGTCCCAAAATATCTACCCACCTAACGGTCATATCATTGAAGGGCATTTATGTATTATCATGTCGAGCTGCTCCCTAGGCTATAAATAGCCGCCCCCTACAACCACTATCTGGTTGGCTGCTCCGAGAGAAACTGACACTTGTCATTTGAGAGCATCCCATCCTCCGAGGACTTTGAGCGAAAATCATCAAGTGAGGAAAACCCAAACGCAAACCCAAACACCTACAAACCCCAAGTGATTGAGCATCACTGAAGAGATTGATCCTGTGTGGATTCGACGCTTGTTACCTTTGAAGACTGTGCTTCTTCCAGATGGTTAGGCGTCAAGGTCTAGAGCATCCAAGAGGAATTGTGGATCGCCGAGTGACCAAGTTTGTGAAGGTTAGGAATTCACCTGAAGACTTACCACGGGTGATTGGGTGAGGTCTGTGTGACCTTAGCTCAAGGGGAATATGGTGAGGACTGTGTGTCCTTAGGTTTAAATACCTAGCCGCTCCAACTAGATGTACAACTGAGACAGCAGTTGGAACTGGTCTACCAAATCATTGTCTTCACCAAGCTCACTGGTTCTATTTCCTCAACTCTTTCATTTCCTCATAACTGTGTTGAGTGCTTGTTCGTATCTGTGTTTGAAGACTTTGACTAAATACTTTCTCAATTTCCTCAGTTAAATTTCTTCAGTCTGTTTGTCTTCATCTGTGTTATCCTGTGCTTACGCTTTCTGTACTCAGTGCTTGTCTTCATTTCATCATGAAGACTATGCTTGTGTTCTGTTATGTTTACTTTTGAGTACTTATTCCGCTGCTAGTAGTTCTTCGCTAAGGAATTTCCTCACCTACAAATTCCTCAGTGAAGAATTCATAAAAATCGCCTATTCACCCCCTCTAGTCGATATAACGCACTTTCAATTGGTATCAGAGTGAGGTACTCCCTTGTTCTGTGTGATTTTGGTTTAACCGCCTGGAGTTTTAGTTATGTCGACCACATGAATGAAGACTGTGTCATGCCCCATCTTTGACGGTCACGAGTATCCCAAGTGGAAGGCCATGATGAATAAGCGCCTCATGGCGATGAACAACGAGCTGTGGACCGTCACTGAGATTGGTCTGACTGATCTGTGCAAGATGGCGGAAGCCGATGACATTTGCAAGTACACTCTTCTCAACCTCACAACAAAGGATGTCATGTGCTCCTGTCTGTCTCAAAATCAGTTCAGGAATATCATGCATCTCGATCATGCGAAGCTTATCTGGGACCATCTCTCTGAGGTCTATGAAGGTCATCGAACCCGTCATGATCCTTGATTTGAGGACTTCAAGGAATCTCTCAAAGCGATGACATTCGAATCAGAATCATCATCTTCTGCATCATGCCTTATGGCAAAAGATGCTAAGGTAACTGAATGCTATCTATCTGAATCCAGTGATGATGAATCTAGTGATGAATTTGGACCCAGCTATGTCAAACTTGCTTCCCTTGCCACTAAACAGCAAAGAGCTTTGGAAAAAGTTCAATACATGCTAAATAAGAGTGATGATATGTTGGGAGAAGAAATGGATCAGTCCAAAGCTTTGGCTGAGAGTCTTCAAAGGCTTCAGTATAAGTTTGACACCCTTCAAGGTCATCATAACACTCTCTTATCTGATCATGAGAAGCTTTCATATGAATTTCTTCAAAGAAAGCAAGATCTTGAAAAGCTAAGAGTGAGTTATGAAGATCTTCAGAAGGTGCGTGATTCATTACTTGCCCAACAAATCAGCGCTTCTCAGGAAGAATTTGTTCCTCCATGCTTGAAGTGCTTTGAACGTGAAATTGCTAATTCTTCACCTGAATGTTCAAATGCTGCTAATGTTTCAAATTCTTCACCTGCCTCTGCTGTCACTAATTCCTCATCTGAGGACACTGCTAGTATCAATGACGATGCAGGGCTGAAGGAATTGTACATGATAGGCATGTACAAAAGCCTCAAAGGGCATCAGACTCTTTGTGATGTGCTTAAAAAGAAGATCCTCAACAGGAACCCTAGGAAAGAGGGTATTGCATTTGAGAGGAAACTCAATGCTGATGGTACATATTGGAAGCCTGAGCAGTACCCCAAAACCTCATGGGTTGTGATACGTCTCCAACTTATCTATAATTTTTTATTGCTCCATGCTATATTATCTACTGTTTTGGACTATATTGGGCTTTATTTTCCACTTTTATATTATTTTTGGGACTAACCTATTAACGGAGGCCCAACCCAGAATTGTTGTTTTTTGCCTATTTCAGTGTTTTGGATAAATGGAATATCAAATGGAGTCCAAACGGAATAAAATCTTCGGGAACATGATTTTCTCACCAAACGTGATCCAGGAGACTTGGACCCTGCTCCAAGGAACAAAACAGGCGGTCATGAGGGTGGAGGCGCGCCCCCTGCCTTGTGGGCCCCTCGTTGCTCCTCCGACATACTTCTTCCTCCTATATATACACACGTACCCCCAAACAATCAGAACAGGAACCAAAAACCTAATTCCACTGCCACAACTTTCTGTATCCACGAGATCCCATCTTGGGGCCTGTTCCGGAGCACCGCCGAAAGAGGGCCGTCATCACGGAGGGCTTCTACATCATCCTAGCCCCTCCGATGAAGTGTGAGTAGTTTACCTCAGACCTTCGGGTCCATAGTTAGTAGCTAGATGGCTTCTTCTCTCTCTTTGAATCTCAACACAAAGTTCCCCCCCTCTCTTGTGGAGATCTATACAATGTAATCTTGTTTTTGCGGTGTGTTTGTTGAGACCGATGAATTGTGGGTTGATGATCAAGTCTATCTATGAATAATATTTGAATCTTCTCTGAATTCTTTTATGTATGATTGGTTATCTTTGCAAGTCTCTTCAAATTATCCGTTTGGTTTGGCCAACTAGATTGGTAGTTCTTGCCATGGGAGAAGTGCTTAGCTTTGGGTTCGATCTTGCGGTGTCCTTACCCAGTGACAGAAGGGGCAGCAAGGCACGTATTGTATCGTTGCCATCGAGGATAACAAGATGGGGTTTATTTCATATTGCATGAATTTATCTCTCTACATCATGTCATCTTGCTTAAGGCGTTACTCTGTTTTTAACTTAATACTCTAGATGCATGTTGGATAGCGGTCGATGAGTGGAGTAATAGTAGTAGATGCAGAATCGTTTTGATCTACTTGTCACGGACGTGATGCCTATATACATGATCATGCCTAGATATTCTCATAACCATGCTCAATTCTGTCAATTGCTCAACAGTAATTTGTTCACCCACCGTAGAATAGTTATGCTCTTGAGAGAAGCCACTAGTGAAACCTATGGCCCCCAGGTCTATTCTCATCATATCAATCTCCATCACTTTAATCTTGCTTTGTTTTTACTTTGCTTTTACTTTTTACTTTGAATCTTTATACCAAAAATACCAAAAATATTATATCTATGAGATCTCACTCTCGTAAGTGACCGTGAAGGGCTTGACAACCCCTAATCGCGTTGGTTGCGAGTAGCTATCGCTTTGTGCAGGTACGAGGGACTTGAGCGTGGGCTCCTACTGGATTGATACCTTGGTTCTCAAAAACTGAGGGAAATACTTACGCTACTCTGCTGCATCATCCCTTCCTCTTCGGGGAAAACCAACGCAAGCTCAAGACGTAGCAAGAAGGATTTCTGGCGCCGTTGCCGGGGAGTCTACGCAAAAAGTCAACATACCAAGTACCCATCACAATCCCTATCTCTCGCATTACATTATTTACCATTTGCCTCTCGTTTTCCTCTCCCCCAATTCACCCTTGTCGTTTTATTCGCCCTCTCTCTCCCTATCCTCCCTCTCTATTTGCCTCTTTTTGCCCGTTTGCTTTTGTTTGCTCGTGTGTTAGATTGCTCGTGTGTGACTTCACTAATACCAACAATAATGATTTCCTTAGCACTCCGATTGCTCCTCTTACCGATGCTGAATCTTGTGAAATTAATACTGCTTTATTGAATCTTGTTATGAAAGATCAATTCGCGGCCTTCCTAGTGAAGATGTCGCTACTCATCTGAATAGCTTCGCTGATTTATGTGATATGCAAAAGAAAAAAGATGTCAATAATGATGTCGTTAAATTGAAGCTATTTCCTTTTTCGCTTAGAGATCGTGCTAAAGCTTGGTTTTCGTCTTTGCCTAGAATAGTATTGATTCATGGAACAAGTGCAAAGATGCTTTTATCTCTAAGTATTTTCCTCCCTCTAAGATCATCTCTCTTAGAAACGATATTATGAACTTTAAACAACTTGATCATGAACATGTTGCACAAGCTTGGGAGAGAATGAAATTACTGATACATAATTGCCCTACTCATGGTTTGAATTTGTGGATGATTATACAAAAAATTTATGCCGGATTGAATTTTGCTTCTAGAAATCTTTTAGATTCGGCCGCGGGAGGCACTTTTATGGATCACTTTAGGAGATGCTACTGAACTCCTAGATAATATTATGGTTAACTATTCTGAATGGCGTACTGAAAGATCTTCTAATAAAAAAGTGCATGTGATAGAAGAAATTAATGTGTTGAGTGGAAAGATGGATGAACTTATGAAATTATTTGCTACTAAGAGTGTTTCTTCTGATCCTAATGATATGCCTTTGTCTACTTTGATTGAGAATAACAATGAATCTATGGATGTGAATTTTATTGGTAGGAATAATTTTGGTAACAACGCTTATAGAGGGAATTTTAATCCTAGGCCATATCCTAATAATCCTTCTAATAATTATGGTAATTCCTACAACAACTCTTATGGAAATTATAATAAGATGCCCTCTAAATTTGAGAATAGTGTTAAAGAGTTTATGAATTCACGAAAGAATTTTAATGCTTTGCTTGAGGAGAAATTGCTTAAAGTTGATGATTTGGCTAGAAACATTGATAGAATTTCTCTTGAGGTTGATTCTTTAAAGCTTAGATCTATTCCTCCTAAGCATGATATCAATGAGTCTCTCAAAGCCATGAGAATTTACATTGATGAGTGCAAGGAAAGAACCCCTAGGATGCGTGCTTCCAAAGATGCCTTTATTAAAGCGTGTTCTTCCAATACCTATGAAAATCAAGATGAAGATCTAAAAGTTATTGATGTGTCTCCTATTAAATCTTTATTTTGCAATATTAATCTTGATGAAACTGAATATGATCTTCCTTTACCTAGAAGGCGTTCTAAAAATTCGGAGTATTTTGATCTTAATGATGAAATTGATGAACGTGGGATTGAAAGACATACAAATTTAGATGTTGCTAAACCCACTATATTGGATTTCAAGGAATTTAATTATGAAAGTTGCTCTTTAATTGATTGTATTTCCTTGTTGCAATCCATGCTAAATTCTCCACATGCTTATAGTCAAAATAAAGCCTTCACCGAACATATTGTTGATGCCTTGATGCAATCTTATGAAGAAAAACTTGAGGTGAAAGTTTCTATCCCTAGAAAACTCTATGATGAGTGGGAACCAACTATTAAAATTAAAATTAAAGATCATGAGTTTTATGCTTTGTGTGATTTGGGTGCTAGTGTCTCTACTATTCCCAAGACTTTGTGTGATTTACTAGATTTCCGTAATTTTGATGATTGCTCTCTAAACTTGCATCTTGCGGATTCCACTATTAAGAAACCTATGGGAAGGATTAACGATGTTCTTATTATTGCAAATAGGAATTATGTGCCCGTAGATTTCATTGTTCTTGATATAGATTGCAATCCTTCTTGCCCTATTATTCTTGGTAGACCTTTCCCTAGAACGGTTGGTGTGATTATTGATATGAAGGAAGGGAATATTAGATTTCAATTTCCATTAAAAAAGGGCATGGAAAACTTTCCAAGAAATAAAATAAAATTACCATATGAAACTATCATGAGAGCCACTTATGGATTGCCTACCAAAGATGGCAATACCTAGATCTATCCTCGCTTTTATGCCTTGCTAGGGGCGTTAAACGATAGCGCTTGTTGGGAGGCAACCCAATTTTATTTTTGTTACTTGACTTTTTCTCCTGTTTAGTAATAAATAAATTATTTACCCTCTGTTTTTGTTGTGTTTTTTGTGTTTAATTAGTGTTTGTTCCAAGTAGAACCATTGGGAAGACTTGGGGAAAGTCTTGTTGAACTTGCTGCAAAAAACAGAAACTTTAGCGCTCACGAGAACTGCTGTCATTTTTATTTTAAGAGTGATATTTAGTTAATTCTTTTTTCAGATGATTAATATATAAATTCCTCACGTCCAGAAATTTATTTTAGAATTTTTAGGGTTCCATATATTGTGCTATCTACAGATTACTACAGACTGTTCTGTTTTTGACAGATTCTGTTTTTCGTGTGTTGTTTGCTTATTTTGATGAATCTATGGCTAGTAAAATAGTTTATAATCCATAGAGAAGTTGGAATACAGTAGGTTTAACACCAATATAAATAAAGAATGAGTTCATTACAGTACATTGAAGTGGTCTTTTGTTTTCTTTCGCTAACGGAGCTCACGAGTTTTCTATTTTGAGTTTTGTGTTGTGAAGTTTTCAAGTTTTGGGTGAATTCTTTTGATGGATCATGGAACAAGGAGTGGCAAGAGCCTAAGCTTGGGTATTCCCATGGCACCCCCAAGATAATCCAATAACACCAAGAAGTCAAAGCTTGGGGATGCCCCGGAAGGCATCCCCTCTTTCATCCACTTCCATCGGTAATTTACTTGGAGCTATATTTTTATTCACCAACATGATATGTGTTTTGCTTGGAGCGTCTTGTATTATTTGTGTATTTGTGTCTTAGTATGCCACAATCATCCTTGTTGTACACACCTTTTGAGAGAGCCATACATGAATTAAAATTTGATAGAATACTCTATGTGCTTCACTTATATCTTTTGAGCTAGGTAATTTTGCTCTATGTGCTTCACTTATATCTTTTGAGTGTTATAATTTTGCTCTGTGTGCTTCACTTAGATCTTTTAGAGAACGGTGGTGGATTCTTTTTAAAGAAACTATTGATCTCTCATGCTTCACTTAAATTATTTTGAGAGTCTCTCAATAGCATGGTAATTTGCTTAATAATAATATGCTTGGTATTCAAGATTTGTGAAACTTTCTTTTGAGTGTGTTGAATACTAAGAAAAGATTGAAGCATGATAATTGTTTTGAGATATGGAGGTGATAATATTAAAGTCATGCTAGTTGAGTAGTTTTGAATTTAAAGAGTACTTGTGTTAAGGTTTGTGATTCCCGTAGCATGCACGTATGGTGAACCGTTATGTGATGAAGTGGGAGCATGATTTATTTGTTGATTGTCTTCCTTATGAGTGGTGGTCGGGGACGAGCGATGGTCTTTTCCTACCAATCTATCCCCCTAGGAGCATGCATGTAATACTTTGCTTTGATAACTTCTAGATTTTTTCAATAAGTATATGAGTTCTTTATGACTAATGTTGAGTCCATGGATTATACGCACTCTCACCCTTCCACCTTTGCTAGCCTCTCTAATATCGCGCACCTTTCGCCGGTATCATACACCTACCATATACCTTCCTCAAAACAGCCACCATACCTACCTATTATGGCATTTCCATAGCCATTCCGAGATATATTGCCATGCAACTTTCCACCATCTAGTTCATCATGACACATTCCATCATTGTCATATTGCATATCCCGGTACACCGCCGGATGCATTCACATAGAGTCATATTTTGTTCTAAGTATCGAGTTGTAATTGTTGAGTTATAAGAAAAATAAAAGTGTGATGATCATCATTATTATAGCATTGTCCCAGTGAGGAAAGAATGATGGAGACTATGATTCCCCCATAAATCGGGATGAGACTCTGGACGAAAAATAAAATAAATAAAAAAAGAGGCCAAAGAAGCCCAAATAAAAAGAGGCCATAAAAAAGAAAAAAGAAAAGGCCCAAATAAAAAAATGAGAGAAAAAGAGAGAAGGGACAATGTTACTATCCTTTTACCACACTTGTGCTTCAAAGTAGCACCAAGATCTTCATAGTAGAGAGTCTCTCATGTTATCACTTTCATATACTAGTGGGAATTTTTCATTATAGAACTTGGCTTGTATATTCCAATGATGGGCTTCCTCAAAATTGCCCTAGGCCTTCATGAGCAAGCAAGTTGGATGCACACCCACTTAGTTTCTTTTTGAGCTTTCATATACTTATAGCTCTAGTTCATCCATTGCATGGCAATCCCTACTCACTCACATTGATATCTATTGATGGGTATCTCCATAGCCCGTTGATACGCCTAGTTGATGTGAGACCATCTTCTCCTTTTTGTCTTCTCCACAACCACCATTCTATTCCACCTATAGTGCTATATCCATGGCTCACACTCATGTATTGCGTGAAGATTGAAAAAGTTTTGAAAAAGTTAGAGTATGAAACAATTGCTTGGCTTGTCATCGGGGTTGTGCATGATTTAAATACTTTGTGTGGTGAAGATGGAGCATAGCCAGACTATATGATTTTGTAGGGACAACTTTCTCTGGCCATGTTATTTTGAGAAGACATAATTGCTTTATTAGTATGCTTGAAGTATTATTATTTGTATGTCAATATAAACTTTTGTCTTGAATCTTTCTAATCTGAATATTCATACCACAATTAAGAAGATTTGCATTGAAATTATGCCAAGTAGCACTCCGCATCAAAAAAATTCTTTTTATCATTTACCTACTCGAGGACGAGCAGGAATTAAGCTTGGGGATGCCTGATACGTCTCCAATGTATCTATAATTTTTGATTGCTCCATGCTATATTATCTACTGTCTTGGACTATATTGGGCTTTATTTTCCACTTTTATATTATTTTTGGGACTAACCTATTAACCGGAGGCCCAGCCCAGAATTGCTGTTTTTTGCCTATTTTAGTGTTTCGGATAAATGGAATATCAAACGGAGTCCAAACGGAAAAAAATCTTTGGGAACGTGATTTTCTCACCGAACGTGATCCAGGAGACTTGGACCCTGCTCCAAGGAACAAAAGAGGCGGTCACGAGGGTGGGGGTGCGCCCCCTGCCTCGTGGGCCCCTCGTTGCTCCTCCGCCGTACTTCTTCCTCCTATATATACACACGTACCCCCAAACAATCAGAACAGGAGCCAAAAACCTAATTCCACCGCCGCAACTTTCTGTATCCACGAGATCCCATCTTGGGGCCTGTTCCGGAGCTCCGCCGGAAGAGGGCCGTCATCACGGAGGGCTTCTACATCATCCTAGCCCCTCCGATGAAGTGTGAGTAGTTTACCTCAGACCTTCGGGTCCATAGTTAGTAGCTAGATGGCTTCTTCTCTCTCTTTGAATCTCAATACAAAGTTCTCCCCCTCTCTTCTAGAGATCTATTCGATGTAATCTTCATTTTGCGGTGTGTTTGTTGAGATCGATGAATTGTGGGTTTATGATCAAGTCTATCTATGAATAATATTTGAATCTTCTCTGAATTCTTTTATGTATGATTGGTTATCTTTGCAAGTCTCTTCGAATTATCCGTTTGGTTTGGCCAACTAGATTGGTAGTTCTTGCCATGGGAGAAGTGCTTAGCTTTGGGTTTGATCTTGCGGTGTCCTTACCCAGTGACAGAAGGGGCAGCAAGGCACATATTGTATCGTTGCCATCGACGATAACAAGATGGGGTTTATTTCATATTGCATGAATTTATCTCTCTACATCATGTCATCTTGCTTAAGGCGTTACTCTGTTTTTAACTTAATACTCTAGATGCATGCTGGATAGCGGTCGATGAGTGGAGTAATAGTAGTAGATGCAGAATCGTTTCGATCTACTTGTCACGGACGTGATGCCTATATACATGATCATGCCTAGATATTCTCATAACTATGCTCAATTCTGTCAATTGCTCAACAATAATTTGTTCACCCACCGTAGAATACTTATGCTCTTGAGAGAAGCCACCAGTGAAACCTATGGCCCCCGGGTCTATTCTCATCATATCAATCTCCATCACTTTAATCTTGCTTTGTTTTTACTTTGCTTTTACTTTTTACTTTGCATCTTTATACCAAAAATACCAAAAATATTATATCTATCAGATCTCACTCTCGTAAGTGACCGTGAAAGGCTTGACAACCCCTAATCGCGTTGGTTGCGAGTAGCTATCGCTTTGTGCAGGTACGAGGGACTTGAGCGTGGGCTCCTACTGGATTGATACCTTGGTTCTCAAAACTGAGGGAAATACTTACGCTACTCTGCTGCATCATCCCTTCCTCTTCAGGAAAAACCAACGCAAGCTCAAGACGTAGCAGGTTGCTGCAAAGGGACCTCCAGTTGATCCATCTAACTTATCTGGCTTTGCATGTGAATCTCCTCGTTCTGATGATGAGTCATTTGACTCCAACTATAAACTGTTCAAAAATCAGAATGGTGAAATATTTGCTAGATATGTTGGCACTAACTGCAGGAACGGTCCTCCTATGAAGAAAATCTGGGTTCCCAAAAGGTGCCTTCAAAGTCTTCAGGTGAATGTCCTCAGGACACCACCTGTGAAGAATAGGAAACCCAGATCAAATTCTTCATATGGACCAAATTCATCAAAAGGATCAAAGTCCTCATATGAATATCGTCGTGTTAACAACTCTGTTTCGCAGGGAAGAGCTAAGGGCTATGAATATAAGCATTATTCTTCTAATCATTATGTTCATAAGTCCTTGAAGAATTTCTTTGCTTATTCATATGCTTATCCTAACTCCTCTTATGTGAAACGAAATGGACTAGCTTCTATGCCACCTTTCTCGTATGGAGCTCGCAGAGTGATGAACTCTTTGCCACCCCTTCAGATGTGGGTGGTGAAGAAAAAGAACTAATATTTTCTGCAGGGTCAGGTCTCCAGACGTACGTAATCGTTTGAAGAATTTGCTTGAGACCTGAGTGTGCCTGAAAGGATGCAGGCTAATCATGAAGAAATGAACTTTCATTTCTCACGTCCTTATACTACTTTATCTGTTCTCTTGCTTGATGAAATTGATCTGATGCATTGATGTCATATTCTTCACTGATGAAGTATATGTGTTCGTAAGTTGCACTAATTCATCTGCAGGATGATCAACCCAAAGCCACTGAGTGGGTCCTCGATAGTGGATGTACAAATCACATGACTGGTGACAAGAATCTATTGATGGATGCTCCCTTATCACCATCGCATCTGAAGCATATCATCTTCGCTGACAAAGGCAAAAGTCAGGTATTGGGTCTAGGTAAGGTTGCAATTTCAAAGGATCGACACATGGACAAAGTCATGCTTGTCGAGTCCTTAGGATACGACCTCATGTCTGTCTCAATGCTTTGCGATCTTGATATGGTAGTTGTCTTTGGCAAGTATCGTTGTGTTGTGATCATGGAAGCTGACAATTCCAAAGTCTTCGAAGGCTTTAGGAGAGGAGACTTGTATATTGTTGATTTCTCTTCAGGACCACAACCAGCCGTGTGCCTACTTGCAAAAGCATCAGAAGGCTGGCTCTGGCATCGACGACTTGGTCATGCAGGCATGAGGAATTTGCACACGCTTGCGAAGAAGAAGCATGTCATTGGCATTGAGAATGTCAAATTCCTCAAGGATCACTTATGCGGAGCCTGTGAAGCTGGAAAGATGACCAAGGCCAAGCATCCAGTGAAGACAATCATGACTACCACTCGACCATTTGAATTGCTTCATATGGATCTTTTTGGCCCTAATCATTACTCTGCTGTTACAAATGATGCATCTCTATGGCTTTGTTATTGTTGATGATTACTCTCGTTACACATGGGTACACATTGTCACTTACAAACATGAAGTGCAGGAAGTCTTCAAACGATTTTCCTTGAGGGCTTCAACCAACTTTGGTGTGAAGATCAAGCACATCGGAAGTGACAATGGAACTGAGTTCAAGAATTCTGGTCTTGATGACTATCTTGATGAACTTGGTATCACTCATGAGTTATTTGCTCCTTATACTCCTCAGCGGAATGGCGTCGTGGAGCGCAAGAACAGGACTCTTGCTGAGATGGCTCACACTATGCTTGATGAATACAAAACGCCTCGTCGTTTCTGGATTGAGGCAATTGATACTCTGTGCCACATCATCAACAGAGTATATCTTCACAAATTCTTCAAGAAGACTGCCTATGAACTCCTCACTGACAAGAAACCCAATGTAAGTTATTTCAAAGTCTTCGGTGCTAAATGTTGGATTAGAGATCCTCATCACAACTCAAAATCTGCACCGAAAGCACATGAAGGTTTTATGCTTGGTTACGGAAAGGACTCGCACACCTACAGAGTTTTCAACAACATTCTTCACAAGGTTGTTGAAACTGTAGATGTGCGGTTAGATGAAACTAATGGCTCGCAAAGAGAGCACCTACCTTCTGTGATAGATGAACCAGCACCTGAGGAAACTATCAAGTTCAAGGCTACTGAGGATGTCATTCCTACTAAAGAATTCATTCCAGAACATGAAGAACGTCGAGCTAATGCACCTGAAGAAAATACTGAAGAAAATGGTGCTGAAGAAAATGCTGATCAAATTCCTCAACGACAACCAACTCATCCTCGCGTTGCAAAAGAAGTGCAAGTTGAAAAGATCATCAATGACATTAAAGCGCCAGGTCCTCTCACACGCTCAAAAGCTTCACATTTATCTAACTTTTGTGGGCACTATGCTTTTGTCTCTATCACAGAGCCCACTAAGGTAGATGAAGCATTTCTGGAGCCTGAGTGGATTCAGGCCATGCAAGAAGAATTACATCAGTTCGAGATCAACAACGTCTGGGAACTGGTCAAACGTCCAGATCCTCGCAAGCAAGACGAAAATGGCCTTGTGGTAAGGAATAAGGCACGACTTGTAGCTCAAGGCTCCACATAGGTTGAAGGAATTGATTTCGATGAAACTTTGCACCTCTTGCTAGACTTGAGGCTATTCGCATATTACTTGCTTGTGCTAACCATCATGATATCACTCTATATAAAATGGATGTGAAAAGTGCATTCCTCAATGGTAAGCTTGAGGAAGAAGTATATGTTGCTCAACCCCCGGGTTTTGAAGATCCAAAGCATCCTGACAAAGTCTTCAGACTCAATAAGGCCCTCTATGGCCTCAAGCAGGCCCCACGGGCATGGTATGATACTTTGAAGGAATTCCTTATGAAGAAAGGCTTCAAACCCGGTTCACTCGACCCTACTATTTTCACTAAATCTTATGATGGTGAATTGTTTGTGTGCCAAATATATGTTGATGATTTAATCTTTGGCTGTACTGACCAACGTTACACTGATGAATTTGGTTATATGATGAGGGAGGAATATGAAATGTCTATGATGGGAGAATTGAAATTCTTCTTAGGTCTTCAAATTCGTCAACAACGCAATGGCATATTCATATCTCAG
Source organism: Triticum dicoccoides (assembly GCF_002162155.2). Taxonomy (NCBI): domain Eukaryota; kingdom Viridiplantae; phylum Streptophyta; class Magnoliopsida; order Poales; family Poaceae; genus Triticum; species Triticum dicoccoides. Next base: position 184,236,845 of record NC_041386.1, on the reverse strand, counting down.
GAGAAATATCTCAAGGATGTATTGAGGAAATTCAGCATGCAAGATTGCAAAGGCGTCAAAATTCCTATGCCCACAAATGGCCATCTATGCACTGATGAAAATGGTATTGACTTCGATCAAAAGGTATACCACTCCATGATTGGTTCTGTATTGTACTTATGTGCATCTAGGCCAGATATTATGCTTAGTGTTTGCATGTGTGCCCGATTTCAAGCTACACCGAAGGAATCACACCATAAGGTTGTGAAGCATATTCTTCGATATCTAGCTCACACACCAACACTTGGATTATGGTACCCCAAGGGCTCGGCTTTTGATCTCATTGGATATTCTGACTCTGACTATGTTGGTGATCATGTGGACCGCAAGTCAACATCTGGTACATGTCATTTCCTCGGACGATCTTTGGTCTGTTGGTCCTCGAAGAAACATAACTGCGTATCACTATCTACTGCTGAAGCTGAGTACATTGCCGCTGGTTCTTGTTGTGCTCAATTGCTAGGGATGAAGCAAACTCTCAAGGACTACGGTGTCAACATGAAGAATGTGCCTCTCTTCTATGACAATGAGAGTGCCATCAAGATTGCTCACAACCCAGTTCAGCACTCGAAGACAAAGCACATTCAGATTCGTCATCATTTTCTTCATGATCATGTGTTGAAGGGCAACATTTCTATTGAGCATGTGAAGACTGAAGAACAGCTAGCCGATATCTTCACAAAGCCCTTGGATGATAAGAGATTTAGCAAGTTGCGGTGTGAGCTAAATATCTTAGAATCTTCGAATGTTCTTTGAAAAGGACACTCATCCTAACACTTATGCAAAATTGATGACTTAGATGTGCAACACATGAAGAAACGTTTTTCTTCAATCAATGAAGAATAACACTCTAAGTGTGAAGAAATTAACAAAGAATTTGATTCTCAGGACCCTACGACAATTGTACGCGGTGTCTGAAATCATCATTCTTATATGGTGGGTCACGCCACCACCAAAAGTTGAAATTCCTCAGTTGTTCAGATTCTTCAACTTTGCATTGTCTTCTCTATTTCCGTCATTTTTATTCATTGGCTATATATATATATATGAGTTTATGTCCTCTACAGCATTCACTTATAGCTATTTCTTCAAGTTGGTTTTTCTGCTAAGTGAATGTGATCGGACCCTTCCCCCTCTATGCTATACTCAACCCAGTCTGTTCACAAATTCTTCATGTGCGTTCTATTTGAAACTCATTCAAAATCTTCACTGTGTCCTTGTCAGCTGAAGAAATTGCGAACTGAACTTTAAAACCTATCTTATCTAAATTTTCGGCTTTGCCGCTAAAACCGTTCCGCATCCCACGATATACTTATCCATTCACCCATGATCTCCACTTCTCAGTATGTGGGTGACACATGTCAAGCGAATGAGAAGGGTCAGGGGCATGTTCGTCCAAATTCTTCGGGCGAACAGTTTTTCACCATGGCTATAAAATACCCCCTTCCCCTTCCTCACTTCCTTTACTCCGCTCGACCTCTCTCCAGCTCGAGCTTCTCAAACCCTAGCGCCGCCGCTACATCATCGTCGCCGATGAGGAAAAGCTTCACTGCCTCGACCTCATCGCCGTCGTACTCGCGCCGGCCGCGGAAATCTTCACTCCGCCGCCGCCGTAGCTGTCTTCCTCCGCCAAGTTAGGGCGTGGAAGATCTGCACTGACGAACTTCACATCTCCACATTCCAGTTCGTCGTGTTCTTCGTCCAGGGTAATTAAAAGCTAATTGTACTGCCCTCTTTGATTCAAATGATTTCTACAAAATCCTCAAAGGTGTTTTTCTTCATATCTTCACACACTTCACATGTCATCTGTTCTTGATTCGTTTCTCTAAGCTATGTTTTTCTTCCAGATTCCTCAAATGTGTGGATTTTCAATCTATACATCTCTGGAACCTAAGACAAAGAACGCTTAGTGAAATTCTTCAAGACTCATCTGGTCAAATTCCTCAAACTTGTTCTTTATAAAAAAAACCTTCTGAGAACGCATATGACCTCTCCAAATTCCTCGCAGCTATACTTTGTTCATAGGTACTCATGTCAGCTGCTGAATCACTAGGTTCTCATCAACTTAACTCATTTGGAGCATTCCTCGAAGAAAAGTTGCATACCTCTTTAGATAATTCAATTGTTCAAATTCCTCAACTAAAGAAAATGGCTGATGGTAAGAAGCCATAGAAAGGACGAAAGAGGCCTGAGGTCAATACTGCTTTTGAAATACCTGAGGATATCTATGCTGGGTACTGCACACCCCCCGAGGAAGATAAAAATCAGCGCAAGGTGCACATTCAAAAGACTGAGAGGAGATGGGAAAGAGACTGGAAGGAGTACAGATATGTCACTCCCAAATATATGAAGAAATTTGCACTAAAGTCTCCATGCCCAAGACCTCCGTTGGCACATGGCCAAATAGCTGATCCCACCAACCTCAAGCGTGGTGAGGACTATCCTGACGAATGGGCCAAGTGCCAGACCAAGTTGACCAAACAAGCAAAAGATGCAGTGAGAAAATTCAATGAAGACTCTGCTACCGCTGCTGCTGTTGAGGCCTCTATAAAGCCGAAGAAGGCCATGCCAAAGAAGCCTGCTCACAAGCCCAGTGCTTCACCAGCAATGCCCTCACGGTCGAGTTCCTCAGCTATGCCCTCACAGCCAGATTCCTCAAAGCCCTCACGGCAAATTCCTCACGCTGCTCATGCTCCTACCAAACATTTAGCTCCTCTGCAAAAATCTTCAGCTGCTCCGACCAAATCCTCAGCACCTGTGCATCTCGCCACGTGCCAAAGGACCACATGCATATCTATTGCCTCAGGAGCCTTTGCAAGTTCCTCAGTTGTTCCCTCTCTTCTGAAGAAGAAGACTACTGCTGGACGAGGTCCTCGACCAAGTCCTCACAAGAAAAAAATTGCTTTCTGAGTGCCCTCTGATGATGATGAAGCTGATGATGAAGAACTTGCCGAAATCATCAGAGACAGGCAAGTCAGGGCCGCTAGAGCCAAGGGCACCAGTGTGCCTCTACTTTTGGATCCAAAGTTGATCCTCAAATACATTGATGTTTGGCACAAGGACCCCAAAAGTCCCATGCCTGACTTCAAGCTGACTCCTGGCCAAAGTCATATGTTGAGTCACTTCATAAAAGAAGAGAAATGGAAGTTTGAGAAGGCGAGGCAGATCAAGAAAGCACAGTACAAGAAGGAGCGCTATATGAAGAAAAATGGTGTCTCTATGACAACTGAAGAACTTGTCACTATTCAAACTAAGATCAAGAAACTCAGTGATGAATTTGATGCATCCCGCGCTGATTGGCTTGGAGCCAAGGTTCGTTTTGTGAGACTTGCTGATAACTTCACCTCAAATGTTGCAGCCCCAATGCAACAGGAAATTCCTCAGGCTAAAGCATCTGCACAGCCGACTGAAGAACATGCCAGCACCGCTGATGAATATCAGGCTGCTGAAGAAAATATGAGTTCCAGGGCAAATGACTGCATTCCAGCCGCTGAAGAAATTGCCAGGGCATCCACTATTGGTGCGCCTGAAGAAAATGAAGAAGTTAGGGCAACTGCATCAGTTGTACCTGAAGAAATTCAACCCAATTCCTCTACTCCTCCTGCACCTACACCAACTCCTATCCTTCCATCTGCATCAGATGTGAAGAAGACCAAGGCTATAGAGCATGCAGTAGTGAAGAAAAGGAAGGCATCAACTTCATCAGATTCGTCATCCCCGAAGAAGATGAAGCCACTGACAAGCTCGTTTGCAAACCCAATTGATGGTGTTCCTATCTCAACCATGCCATCAAAGGACCTTGTTCCTTTTGATGAAGAATATGTGATTCCAAGTGAATCTGATGAAGAGAATCCCTCTACTGCTTCATTAGAGCAGATGGATGAAGAAATTGGAGTGGATACAATCCCTTCAACACCAGTTGTCTCCTCACCTATGCCTCAGTTTACTGCTGAAGAGGCCGGCGTTGAAGAAATGGAAGATGAAGATGTGGACATTGGTTGTACCACACCTGTGCTAAGTGATGAATTTTGCGAAAGTCGGCACCCCAACTCTCCACTCTTCACACCATTGCAACAAATTCCCCAGTCCCCAGAAACTACTATACAAATGGGATCTGATGAACCACATGCCACACCTCCTGTCCATGAAGAAATACCAGCCACTAGTGTTGAAGATCATGTAAATGAAGAATTGAAGTCCCAGGCTTCCACTGAAGCAGCACCTGAAATTCCTCAGCCTGTGGAACCTAAGATCGAGATACCAGAGGTTGTGATGCAATTGACTGACACTCCTCACCCCAAGCCAAAGGATCCATTCTCAAAGAAGCATAAATTCAAGGCTGATGATTTCTTTGGCGAGCACGTGTTCTTCACTAACTACAATCCTTATGACTCTGCTCGTCTAAGGAGGAAGCGTTTCTGGACTGCAAGCCAAGCCAACTTCTATTCTTCAGTGCTTTTCAACAAAGACAAAATCTTCTATCATGAGCATATTCCTCACGTGGACATGGAATCATTACCTTGCTTCTCTCCTGTGCTCAGTGTTCTTCATGATGCAGGCCTCCTCAACTTTTGCTCTGACATTGTTGATTGGAATGAAGAGCTTATCCTTCAGTTCTACGCTTCATTGCATATCACAGGTGATCCTGAAGATATCAACACCTGGGTCTTGGACTGGATGACCGAAAATACTCACTATAAGGCACCGACCTCTGAATTGCTTCACGCCCTGCCCATCAGTCCACCCAGTGAAGGAGCTCACTGCCTGTATCATGAACCAGAACTCACAGCTCATTACATGCAAGTGTTAATGAAGCCTTTGAAGCCTGGTCAAGCCCCAAGGACCAAATTCCTCGTGAAGGATTTACTCTATGTGCCCAGAACCGTCTATCGCATTGTGACGAGGACAATAAGTCCCATCAAAGGCCATGACTCATATGATGAGGAAATAGTTGGCATCATGAAGAATTTGCTATTCAACATCATTCATAGCATTCCTATCAACTATCACAATTTCTTCATGAGGACTCTGGCAAATGCTGCACTTTCTCCGTTTGAGCTAAAACATTATGCACCCTGGATTATGAGATTCCTCAGGACAAGGTCTTCACTCAACTACAAGGCTGATTTTCAGAATCACCTTAGCTATCTGCCCACGATTGAAGTCCTCAAGCAGGCTTTTACTTCAACTGATGAAAAGGGCAAGGCTCCTGCAGTCATTGATGAAGGCATTCTTCCATTGGATGGTCAATTTCATAAAGCGACATCTTATTCCACCAATGATGACTCTGCCACACATGACTCTGCTGCTAATGCACCCAAGTCTACTCCTCAAGCCACTGCTCCTCGTGTGATGACTGACCGTGAGCTTCTGCTTAGTCTTCACCAGAAGGTGGATCGAAACCATAAATGGGTTAAGCGTCAGTTTGGTTCATTTCTTCACAACATGACTGCTACACACAATGCAGTGAAGAAAAACCGTTACTACCTCCATGAAGTCTTCGGTCGCACCTGGGCTATTTTATCACATATGTATGGTGAAGATCTCAAGAAAATGGGTCTCAAGGAAGATTTTGACTGGTCTGCACCTCCAACGAAGAAATTCAAGAAGGTCAAGGTTCCTTCTTTGGTGTCCACCTCATATTCTTCATCACGCGATACCGACGAGTACGAAGACTTGGACGACACTGCAGCAGGCCCTTCCACGAAAAATGACCCCAATAACGCTGGCGCTCCTTCATCAACTTGATATTCTTCAGGGGCATTAGTCCTCTTTTTCTATCCTTTTGGTCATTCGATGACAAAGGGGGAGAATTTTGAGTTAGTCTTCAAGCGGGTCTGTCTATATGGGCGTTTCTAGTTGTTGAGTTAAAACTCTCATTCTTCTGAAACTTTATTGGATCGAGTTGTAAACTTAAACCCGATGGTGCTCTGATACTTTTGATGTGTTTTCTGCATTACATCAGTCACCATATTTCATCATGCATTTCAAATTCTTCATTATGATATGTCAAATGCGTGTATGAATTACAAGATATAGGGGGATATCTCCATGATTTTACTCCTCAAGTGTGCAATGCTTCAAAAGCAAATTCCTCATCATGCACATCTTCAGGGGGAGTTCTTCTATATCTTGTAATCAAATTCCTCAATATCAGTATTTACACTTCATATGTTTATCCATGTTGAAAACTTAACCTATATTGTCATCAATCACCAAAAAGGGGGAGATTGTAAGTGCATCTAGTGCCCCTTAGTGATTTTGGTGTATTGAAGACTTATAGGTTAAGGGACTAATGTGTTTTTTAGTGTACACAAGTCTATAAGTCTATGAGGAGTTTGATATTTACAGAGAAAGTCGACCCCTAAAAATGAAGTTCTTCAACTGAAGACTTTGGATTTCTGAAGACTTTCTGAAGACTTTGAAAGGGAAGAGATTGGTGCAATCCTGAAGACTTGGTGTTCATTCGATGAACATGAAGCATGAAGACTTTTTTGTTTTCATAGTTTCATTTTCTCTTTCTTGAGTCATAGGAAACACCGTAGTGTTAAAGGGGGTCGAGGAAATACTAAGGAAAAATTTCCATGTGATGCTCAACTCAATATCCTACACCTACCAATCCCTTCGAGTGAAACCATTGGAAATCTCATACAGTTCAGTCATATTCTTCAGTGATAGAGACGAACTTCTTCTGGTCTCTGAGGAATTTGTTTTGATTGAGGAGTTAGGAATTCGCCAGTGCGGATTGCCTACACAGTGAGGAACATGATAGCCCTGAGGAATTTGATACTCAAATTTCCGACCGTTGATGTGCTATGTGCCAGCTGTCCCAAAATATCTACCCACCTAACGGTCATATCATTGAAGGGCATTTATGTATTATCATGTCGGGCTGCTCCCTAGGCTATAAATAGTTGCCCCCTACAACCACTATCTGGTTGGATGCTCCGAGAGAAACTGACACTTGTCATTTGAGAGCATCCCATCCTCCGAGGACTTTGAGCGAAAATCATCAAGTGAGGAAAACCCAAACCCAAACCCAAACACCTACAAACCCCAAGTGATTGAGCATCACTAAAGAGATTGATCCTGTGTGGATTCGACGCTTGTTACCTTTGAAGACTGTGCTTCTTCTAGATGGTTAGGCGTCAAGGTCTAGAGCGTCCAAGAGGAATTGTGGATCGCCGAGTGACCAAGTTTGTGAAGATTAGGAAGTCACCTGAAGACTTACCACGAGTGATTGGGCGAGGTCTGTGTGACCTTAGCTCAAGGGGAATACGGTGAGGACTGTGTGTCCTCAGGTTTAAATACCTAGCCGCTCCAACCAGATGTACAACTGAGACAGCAGTTGGAACTGGTCTACCAAATCATTGTCTTCACCAAGCTCACTGGTTCTATTTCCTCAACTCTTTCATTTCCTCATAACTCTGTTGAGTGCTTGTTCGTATCTGTGTTTGAAGACTTTGACTGAAGACTTTCTCAATTTCCTAAGTTCAATTTCTTCAGTCTGTTTGTCTTCATCCTGTGTTATCATGTGCTTAGGCTTTCTGTACTCAGTGCTTGTATTCATTTCATCATGATGACTATGCTTGTGTTCTATTATGTTTACTTTTGAGTACTTATTCCGCTGCTAGTAGTTCTTCGCTAAGGAATTTCCTCACCTGCAAATTCCTCAGTGAAGAATTCATAAAAATCACCTATTCACCCCCCTCTAGTCGATATAACGCACTTTCATGGCGTTCCCTCCGTCACTCCTACCATTAATGCTACTGATGTGAAGAGATTCTAGCAACTCAACTCTCAAGCGAAGAATATCATATGTGGCCATCTGAGCAAAGGGCAGTATGGCAGAGTGAGTGCTTTGGAAACAGCTAAGCTTATCTGGGATAGGCTGTCCAAGGTCAACGAAGGAGTCTTAACACAGCGTGACTCTCGAGTTGATGTTCTTCGCAATCTCTTCAACCGCTTCGAAAGACTCGACAATGGAAATGTTCAGCAAACCTTCGACTGCCTCATTGACCTTTCAAATGATCTTCAAGCACTTGGTGACACTGACATCACCGACCATGAGGTGCTGAAGAAATTGGTGAGATCGCTTGATTCCTCATTTGACACTCTGGCACTAATGATACCAGAACATGGAGACTACAAGTCACTTGATCTCGCTGATATTATCGAGAGGCTAAACACTCATGAGTTCCAACTTGCTGTGAAGAGATATCTCTATGGACCGAGCTATGGCAGATCACGTACACTAAAAGCCAAGGCAGTCTTTGAATCTGAAGGTGAGGATTCTAGTAGCGGCTTTGGTGATCCTGAAGAACTGAGCCATGAGCTAGCAATGCTCGTGAGGAAATTCCAAGAGTTCTCAAGATGTGGTCGTTTTGGTAAATCCTCAAGAACTGATGACATGAGATCAGATTCCTCATCCTGTGACTACAAGAAAATAACTTGCCACAAATGCAAGAAACCTGGTCACTACATCACTGATTGTCCTCAATGTGAGAAGGAAACAAAAAAGAAGAAATACAAGGATTACAATTCTAATGACCCAAAGAAGAAGAAGGAATCTTCAAAGTCCACATCATCAAAATCCTCAAAGTCTTCATCTCACAAGAAGAGCAGCTCCAAAAAGGCTCGGGCATTCATTGGCAAGGAAATGGACTCTGAAGCTGAATCTGAGGAAAATGAGGAAGAGGAGGCATCTAAGGAGTCAGACTCTGGTGTGGCGAGCCTAGCCCTCGCTATTGCTTTCGTCGGCAAGTCCATCTTCAACTTTGAGGAAAATGACTTCCCCAACACTACTGACGACGGTGATGATGACTACACTCCCACGTATTGCTTCATGGCAAAAGGTGCAAAGGTACTCAAATACCCCTACTCTGAATCAAGTGAGGATGAATCCGATGAAAATCTCAAGCCTAGCTACTCTAAACTTGCTAAGATTTCTATGAAACAACCAAAGGCTTTTCAAAAGGTTCAAAATATGCTAGAGAAAAGTGATGACCTATTGGGTGAAGAAATGGATTGAACTCAAAACTCTGACTGATAATCTTCAGAGACTTCGGACTAAGTTTGATAATCTTCAGAGTCATCATAACACTCTCTTATCTGATCATGAGAAGCTTTCTTATGAATTTCTTCAAAGAAAGCGAGATCTCGAGCAGCTAAGGGTGAGTTATGAAGATCTTCAGAAGGAACATGATTCATTGCTAGCTCAACAGATGAGTTCCGCTCAGGTTGAATTCAATCCACCATGTTTGAAATGCATTGAACGTGAATCTGCTAATTCTTCACCTGAATGTTCAAATGTTTCTATTGCTGCAAATTCTTCAACTGTCTCTGCTATCACAAATTACACATCTGAGGATGCTACTAGTATCACTGACCATGTAGGGATAAAGGAATTGTATGTGACAGGCATGTACAAAAGCCTCAAAGGGCATCAGGCTCTTTGTGATGTGCTTAAAAAGCAGATCCTGAATAGGAACCCTAGGAAAGAGGGTATTGCCTTTAAGGGGAAACTCAATGCTGATGGGACCTACTGGAAACCTGAGCAGTATCCCAAAACCTCATGGGTTGCTGCAAAGGGACCTTCGGTAGATCCATTTACTTTATCTAGCTTTACATGTGAATCTTCATATTCTTCTGATGAGTCAATTGGCTCCAATTATAAATTGTTCAAAAATCAGAATGGTGAAGTATTTGCTAGATATGTTGGCACTAACTGCAGGAATGGTCCCCCTATGAAGAAAATATGGGTTCCCAAAGATGTCTTGAAAGTCTTCAGGTGAATGTCATCATGACACCACCTGTGAAGAATAGGAACCCCATATCAAATTCTTCATATGGACCAGAGTCTTCATATGGATGCAAGTCCTCATATGGACCAAATTCCTCACGTGGATCAAATTCCTCATATGGATCCAGATCTTCATATGAACATCATCGTGCTAACTCTTCTATTTCGCAGGGAAGATCTAAGGGTTATGATTATGTGCATTATTCTTCAAATCATTATGTTCATAAGTCCTCAAAGAATTCCTCTGCTTATTCATATGCTTACTCTAACCCCTCTTCTATGAAACGAAGTGGATTGGCTTCTATGCCACATTTCTCTTATGGAGCTTGTAGAATGATGAACTCTTTGCCACCCCTCCAGATGTGGGTGGTGAAGAAAAAGAACTAATCTCTTATGCATGGTCAGGTCTCCATACGAACTTAAATGTCTGATGAATTTGTTGGGGACCTGAATATGCTTAAAAGGACGCAAGCTAATCATGAAGAAATGAATTTTCATTTCTCACGTCCTCATACTGCTATATCTGTTCTATTGCTTGATGAAATAAATCTGATGAATTTGATGTCATATTCTTCACTGGTGAAGTATATGAGTTCCTAAGATGCACTAATTCATCTGCAGGGTGATCAACCCAAAGCCACTGAGTGGGTCCTTGACAGTGGATGTACAAATCACATGACTGGTGACAGGAACTTATTGATGGACACTGCTTTATCTTTGTCACATCTGAAGCATATCACCTACGCTGAGAAAGGAAAAAGCAAGGTATTGGGTCTAGGTAAGGTTCGATCTCAAAGGATCGACACATGGACAAAGTCATCCTTGTCGAGTCCTTAGGGTTCAACCTCATGTCTGTCTCAATGCTTTGTGATCTTGATATGGTTGTTGTCTTTGGCAAGTATCGTTGTGTTGTGATCATGGAAGTTGACAATTCCAAAGTCTTCGAAGGCTTTAGGAGAGGAGACTTGTATATTGTTGATTTCTCTATAGGACCACAACCTGCTACACGTCTACTTGCAAAAGCTTGAAAAGGCTGGCTATGGCATCGACGACTTGGTCATGCTGGCATGAGGAACTTGCACACGCTCGTGAAGAAGAAGCATGTCATTGGCATCGAGGGTGTCAAATTCCTCAAGGATCACCTGTGTGGGCTTGTGAAGCTGGAAAGATGACCAAGGCCAAGCATCCCTCAAAGACCACCATGACTACCACACGTCCATTTTAATTGCTTCACATGGATCTCTTTGGCCCTACTCATTATGCCACATTCACTAATGTTGCATCTTTATATGGATTTGTCATTGTTGATGACAATTCTCGTTACACATGGGTGCATATCATCACTTACAAATCTGAAGTGCAAGAAGTCTTCAAACAATTTTCCTCGAAGGCTTCAACCAACTTTGGTGTGAAGATCAAACACATTAGAAGTGATAATGGGACTGAGTTCAAGAATATTGGTCTTGATGACTATCTTGATGATCTTGGTATTACTCACGAGTTATCTGCTCCTTATACTCCTCAGCAGAATGGCGTCGTGGAGCGCAAGAACATGACTCTTGTTGAGATGGCTCGCACTATGCTTGATGAATACAGGACGCCTCCTCGCTTCTGGCCTGAGGCAATTGATACCGCGTGCCACATCATCAATAGGTTATATGAAAGTGCATTAAATCGACTAGAGGGGGTGAATAGGCGAAATTCCTAAGAGAAGAACTACTTGCAGTGTAATAAGTACTCAGATGTACACATAACAGAACATAAGCATGGTCTTCATGATGAAATGAAAACAAGCACAGAGTATAGAAAGCGTAAACACGGGATAAAACAGGATGAAGACAAACAGACTGAAGAAATTAAACTGAGGAAATTGAGAAAGTCTTCAGTGAAAGTCTTCAAACAGATATGAACAAGCACACAACACAGTAATCAGGAAATGGAAGGGTTGAGGAAATAAAACCAGTAGGCCTGGTGAAGATAATGATTTGGTAGACCAGTTCCAACTGTTGTGACAGTCGTATGTCTGGTTAGGGCGGCTAGGTATTCAAACTTGAGGACATACAGTCCCGGACACCCAGTCCTGAACATGCAGTTCAGGACACTTAGTCCTCACCGTATTCCCCTTGAGCTAAGGTCACACAGACCTCGCCCAATCACTCATGGTAAGTCTTCAGGTGACTTCCAAACCTTCACAGACTCGGTCACTCGGTGATCCACAATTTCCTCTTGGATGCTCTAGACCATGATGCCTAACCGCCTGGAAGATGCACAGTCTTCAAAGGTAACAAGCGTCCGATCCATGCAGGATCAATCTCTTCAGTGATGCTCAATCACTTTGGGTTTGTAGGTGTTTGGGTTTGGGTTTTCCTCACTTGATGATTTTCGCTCAAAGTCCTCGGAGGATGGGATGCTCTCAAATGACAAGTGTTAGTTTCTCTCGGAGCAGCCAACCAGCTAGTTATAGGGGCAGCTATTTATAGCCTAGGGAGCAGCCCGACATGATAAGACATAAATGCCCTTCAATGATATAACAGTTAGGTGGGAAGACATTTTGGGACAGCTGGCGGGTAGCACAGCAATGGTCGGGAATTTTGACTATCAAATTCCCCAGGGCTATCATGTTCCTCACTTGTAGTCAATCCACACTGGCGAATTCCTAACTCCTCAGTTAGAACAAATTCCTCAGAGACCAGAAGAGCTTCATCTTTGTCACTGAACAAATTGACTGAACTTCATGAGGTTTCTAATGGCTTCACTCAAAGGGATTGGTTGGTGTAGGATTTTGAGTTGAGAATCACTTGGAAACTTTTCCTTAGTATTTCCTCGACCCCCTTTAACAGTATAGTGTTTCCTATGACTCGAGAAAGAGAAAATGAAACTACGAAAACAAAAGTCTTCACGCTTCATGTTCCTCGAATGAATATCAAGTCTTCATGGTCACACCAATTTCTTCACTTTCAAAGTCTTTAGTCGAAGAACTTCATTTTTACGGGTCGAATTTCTCTGTAAATATCAAACTCCTCATAGACTTATAGACATGTGTACACTCACAAACGCATCAGTCCCTTAACCTATAAGTCTTCAATGCACCAAAATCACTACGGGGCACTAGATGCACTTACAATCTCCCCCTTTTTGGTGATTGATGACAATATAGGTTAAGTTTTCAACGGGGATAAACATATGAAGTGTAAATACTGATATTGAGGAATTTGATTGCAAGATATAGAAGAACTCCCCCAGAAGATGTGCATAGTGAGGAATTTGCTTTTGAAGCAATGCACACATGAAGAGTAGAATCATGGAGATCTCCCCCTATATCTTGTAATTCATACATGCATTTAACATAAAATATGAAGAATTTGAAATGCATGATGAAATATGGTGACTGATGTAATTCAGCATGCATGCATTAACATATATGAGGAATGAGCATGCAGAAGAACACAACAAAAGTATCAACCACCATCGGGTTTTAAGTTTACAACTCGATCCAGCAAAGTCTTCAAAAGAACGAGAGTTGGAACTTAGAAAAAAACCCATATAAGTAGACCCGCTTGAAGACTAACTCAAATCCCCCCCCCTTGTCATCGAATGACCAAAAGGAACAAAAAATGAGGACTAACGCCCCTGAAGAATATCATCACAGAGTCGATGAAGGAGCACTAGCATTGTTGGGGTCGGTTGTTGAGGTAGGGCCTGCCGCAGTGTCGTCCAAGTCTTCATGTTCATCAGTCGCGCGTGATGAAGAATATGAGCTGGCTACCAAGCAAGGAACTTTGGTCTTCTTGAATTTCTTCGCTGGTGGCTGAGACCAGTCAAAGTCCTGCTTGAAACCCATTTGCTTCAGATCATCTTCACCATACAGATGTGACAAAACAGCCCAGGTGCGACCAAAGACTTCATGGAGGTAGTAATGGTTTTTCTTCACTGCATTGTGTGTAGATGTCATGTTGTGAAGACTAGAACCAAACTGACGCTTAACCAATTTGTGGTTGCGATCGACCTTCTCGTGAAGACTGAGGAGAAGCTCACGATCAGTCATCACCCTTGGAGTTGTGCCTTGAGGATTTTGCTTTGAAGCATTTGCGGCAGAGTCATGAGTGGTAGAGTCATCATTGGTGGAGTAGGATGCAGCTTTGCGGAATAGACCATCCAATGGACGAATGCCTTCATCAATAATTGAAGTAGCCTTGCCCTTTTCATCAGATGAGGAAAATGTCCGCTTGAGGACTTCTATTGGGGGCAGGTAACTGACGTGATTCTGAAAATCAGCCTTGTAGTTGAGTGAAGACCTTGTTCTGAGGAATCTCATAATCCAAGGAGCATAAGGCTTCAACTCAAATGGAGAGAGTGCAACATTCGCCAGAGTCCTCATGAAGAAATCATGATAATTGATAGGAATGCCATGTATGATATTGAATAGCAGATTCTTCATGTTGCCAACTACTTCTTCGTCATTCGAATCGTGGCCTTTTATTGGACTCAATGTCTTCGTCAGAATGCGATAGACAGTTCTAGGCACAAACATCAATTCCTTCACGAAGAACTTGGTCCTTAGGGCTTGACCGGGCTTCAGCGGCTTCATCAACACTTGCATGTAGTGAGCGGTAAGTTCAGGTTCATGGTATATGCAACGAGCGCCTTCAAGGGGTGGACTGACAGGCAAGGCATGAAGCAATTCAGAGGCCGGTGCTTTGAAGTGTGTATTCTCTGTCATCCAGTCCAATACCCAAGAGTTCACATCTTCAGCTTCTCCTGTGATGTGCAATGTTGCATGGAACTGAAGAATAAGCTCTTCATTCCAATCAACAATGCCAGTGCAAAAGTTGAGCAGTCCAGCGTCATGAAGAACACTGAGGACTGGCGCAAAGCAAGGTAGTGATTCCATGTCCATGTGAGGAATATGCTCGTGGTCGAAGACTTTGTCTTTGTTGAAAAGCAGCGAAGAATAGAAGTTTGCTTGGCTGGCAGTCCAAAAACGCTTCCTTCTAAGACGAGCAGAGTCATAGGGGTTGTGGTCCGTGAAGAATACATGCTCGTGGAAGAAGTCAGCAGCCTTGAATTTTTGCTTCTTTGAGAAAGGATCCTTTGGCTTGGGCTAAGGAGTGTCAGTCAATTGCATCACAACCTCAGGGATCACAATCTCAGGATCCGCGGGCTGAGGAATTTCAGTTTCTTCTTCAGTGGCAACCTGGGTCTTCAATTCTTCAGCAGCAATTTCATTAGCACTAGTGGCTGGAATCTCTTCAGGGATAAACGAAGTGGGGTGTGGTTCTTCAAATCCCATTTGAACTTCAGTAGTCACTGGGGACTGAGGAATTTGTTGCAGAGGAGTGAACAAAGGAGAATTGGGGTGCTGACTTTCCCAAAATTCATCATTCATCACTGGCGTTGTGCACCCAATGTCCACATCCTCATCTTATCCATTCATTTCTTCAATGCCGGCCTCTTCAGCGGTAAACTGAGGCATGGGCGATGAGACAACCGGGGTTGAAGGGATTGCATCCACTTCAATTTCTTCATCCAACTGCTCTGAAGAAGCAGCAGAAGTAATGTCTTCATCGGATCCGCTTGGGATCACGTATTCTTCATCAAAAGGAACGAGTTCCATTGATGGCATGCTCAAGACTAGAACAACATCAATCGGATTTTCAAACGAGCTGGTCAATTTCTTCATCTTCTTTGTAGCTGAAGATTCTAATGAAGTTGATGCTTTCCGTTTCTTCACACCTGCACGCTCCGCGGCCTTGGTCTTTTTCACTTCTGATGCAGAAGGAAGAATTGGACTTGGTGTAGGTGCAGGAGGAGCAGAGGAAATTGGTTCCGTTTCTTCAGGCACAACTAATGCAGTTGGCCTGGCATGATCAGTTTCTTCAGGCACAACACTAGTGGTTGCCCTGGCAGTTTCATCAGTGGCTGGAATGCAGTCATCAGCCCTGGTAGTAGAATTTTCTTCAGCAACCTGATTGTCATCAGCGGTGCTGGCATTTTCTTCAGTAGGCTGAGCATATGCTTTAGCCTAAGGAGTTTCTTGTTGCGTTGGAGCTGCAACATTGGTAATGAATTTTTTAGCTAGCTTCACAAATCTGACCTTGGCTCCAAGCTAGTCTGTGTAGTAGATTTTGAATTCATCACTGAGACCTTTGATCTCAGTCTGAATAGGCAGAAATTCATCAGATGTCATATTGACAACATTTTTCTTTAGGTAGCGCTCTTTCTTGTATTGTGATACGTCTCCAACGTATCTATAATTTTTGATTGCTCCATGCTATATTATCTACTGTTTTAGACATTATTGGGCTTTATTTTCAACTTTTATATTATTTTCGGGACTAACCTATTAACCGGAGGCCCAGCCCAGAATTGCTGTTTTTTGCCTGTTTTAGGGTTTCGAAGAAAAGGAATATCAAACAGAGTTCAAACGGAATGAAACCTTTGGAAACGTGATTTTCTCATCAGATAAGATCCAGGAGACTTGGACCCTTCGTCAAGAAAGCCACGAGGTGCTCATGAGGGTAGGGGGCGCCCCCCCCCCACCTAGGGCGTGCCCCCTGCCTCGTGGGCCCCTCGAAGCTCCACCGACGTACTTCTTCCTCCTATATATATCCACGTACCCCCAAACGATCGTGGACGGAGCCAAAAACCTAATTCCACCGCCACAACTTTCTGTATCCATGAGATCCCATCTTGGGGCCTGTTCCGGAGCTCCGCCGGAGGGGGCATCGATCACGGAGGGCTTCTACATCATCATCCAAGCCCCTCCGATGAAGTGTGAGTAGTTTACTTCAGACCTACGGGTCCATAGCTAGTAGCTAGATGGCTTCTTCTCTCTTTTTGGATCTCAATACAATGTTCTCCCCCTCTCTCGTGGAGATCTATTCGATGTAATCTTCTTTGAATTCTTTTATGTATGATTGGATATCTTTGCAAGTCTCTTCGAATTATCAGTTTGGTTTGGCCTACTAGATTGGTTGTTCTTGCCATGGGAGAAGTGCTTGGCTTTGGGTTCAATCTTGCAGTGTCCTTTCCCAGTGACAGAAGGGGCAGCAAGGCACGTATTGTATTGTTGCCATCAAGCATAACAAGATGGGGTTTTTATCATATTGCATGAAACTATCCCTCTACATCATGTCATCTTGCTTAAGGCATTACTCTGTTTTTAACTTAATACTCTAGATGCATGCTGGATAGCGGTCGATGAGTGGAGTAATAGTAGTAGATGTAGAATCGTTTAGGTCTACTTGTCTCGGACGTGATGCCTATATACATGATCATACCTAGATATTCTCATAACTATGCTCAATTCTGTCAATTGCTCAACAGTAATTTGTTCACCCACCATAGAATACTTATGCTCTTGAGAGAAGCCACTAGTGAAACCTATGGCCCCCGGGTCTCTTTCTCATCATATCAATCTCCATCACTTTACTATTGCTTTGCTTTTACTTTGTTTTTACTTTATTTATTTTGCATCTCTATACCAAAAATACCAAAAAAAATATTATTTATTATTTCTATCATATCTCACTTTCGTAAGTGACCGTGAAGGGATTGACAACCCCTAAGCGTGTTGGTTGTGTTGAGCTATTGTTTTTGTGTAGGTACGAGGGACTCGAGCGTAGCCTCCTACTGGATTGCTACCCTCGTTCTAAAAAACTGAGGGAAATACTTACGCTACTTTGCTTGATCATCCCTTCCTCTTCGGGGAAATCCAACGGAGAGCTCAAGAGGTAGCAAGAAGAATTTCTGGCGCCGTTGCCGGGGAGTCTGCGCAAAAGTCAACATACCAAGTACCCATCACAATCCCTATCTCCCGCGTTACATTATTTGCCATTTGCCTCTCGTTTTCCTCTCCCCCCCAACTCACCCTTGCCATTTTATTCGCCCTCTCTCTCTATCCTCCCTCTCTATTTGCCTCTTTTGCCCGTTTGCTCTTGTTTGCTCATGTGTTGGATTGCTTGTTTGTCGCGATGGATCAAGATAATACTAAATTGTGTGACTTCACCAATACCAATAATAATGATTTCCTTAGCACTCCGATTGGTCCTCTTAATGATGCTAAATCTTTTGAAATTAATACTGCTTTGTTGAATCTTGTCATGAAAGATCTGTTCTCCGGCCTTCCTAGTGAAGATGCCGCTACCCATCTTAATAGCTTCGTTGATTTTTGTGACATGCAAAAGAAGAAAGATGTCGATAATGATATTGTTAAATTGAAGCTATTTCCTTTTTCGCTTATAGATCGTGCTAAAGCTTGGTTTCCGTCTTTGCCTAAAAATAGTATTGATTCATGGAACAAGTGCAAAGATGCTTTTATCTCTAAGTATTTTCCTCCCGCTAAGACATCTCTCTTAGAAACGAATTATGAATTTTAAACAACTTGATCATGAACATGTTGCACAAGCTTGGGAGAGAATGAAATTAATGATACATAATTGCCCTACTCATGGTTTGAATTTGTGGATGATTATACAAAAATTTTATGCCTGATTGAATTTTGCTTCTAGAAATATTTTAGATTCGGCTGCGGGAGGCACTTTTATGGAAATAACTTTAGGAGAAGCTATTAAACTCCTAGATAATATTATGGTTAATTATTCTCAATGGCATACTGAAAAATCTACTAAAAAGGTGCATGCGATAGAAGAAATTAATGTTTTGAGTGGAAAGATGGATGAACTTATGAAATTATTTGCTAATAAGAGTGTTTTTTCTGATCCTAATGATGTGCCCTTGTCTACTTTGATTGAGAATAATAATGAATCTATGGATGTGAATTTTGTTGGTAGGAACAATTTTGGTAACAACGCGTATAGAGGAAATTTCAATCCTAGGCCTTATCCTAGTAATCCCTCTAATAATTATGGTAATTCCTACAAAAATTCTTATGGAAATTATAATAAGATGCCCTCGTATTTTGAATCTTATATTAAAGAATTTATTTCTTCGCAAAAGAATTTTAATGCTATGATTGAAGAAAAATTGCTTAAGATTGATGATTTGGCTAGGAACGTTGATAGAATTGCTCTTGATGTTGATTCTTTGAAACTTAGATCTATTCCACCTAAGCGTGATATCAATGAGTCTCTCAAATCCATGAGAATTTCCATTGACAAATGCAAAGAAAGAACCGCTAGGATGCGTGCTAAGATAGATGCCTTTATAAAAGCGTGTTCTTCTAGTTCCTATGAAAATAATGATGAAGATCTAAAAGTTATTGATGTGTCCCCTATTAAATCTTTGTTTTTCAATATGAATCTTGATAATGATGGGACTGAATATGATCCACCTTTACCTAGAAGGCGTTCTAAGAATTTGGAATTTGTTGATCTTGATGCTAAATTTGATAAAAGTGGGATTGAAGAAATTAAAACCCTAGATGTTGCTAAACCCACTATTATGGATTTCAAGGAATTTAACTATGAAAATTTCTCTTTGATTGATTGTATTTCCTTGTTGCAATCCGTGCTAAAATCTCCTCACGCTTATAGTCAAAATAAAGTGTTTACTAAACATATCATTGATGCCTTGATGCAATCTTATGAAGAAAAACTTGAATTGGAAGTTTCTATCCCTAGAGAACTTTATGATGAGTGGGAACCAACTATTAAGATTAAAATTAAAAATTATGAGTTTTATGCTTTGTGTGATTTGGGTGCTAGTGTCTCTACTATTCCCAAAACTTTGTGTGATTTACTAGATTTCCGTGATTTTGATGATTGCTCTCTAAACATGCATCTTGCGGATTCCACTATTAAGAAACCTATGGGAAGAATTAATGATGTTATTATTGTTTCTAATAGGAATTATGTGCCTGTAGATTGTATCGTTCTTGATATAGATTGCAATCCTTCTTGCCCTATTATTCTTGGTAGACCTTTCCTTAGAACAGTTGGTGCAATTATTGATATGAAGGAAGGGAATATTAGATTTCAATTTCCATTAAAAAAGGGCATGGAACACTTTCCTGGAAAGAAAATAAAATTACCATATGAATCTATCATGAGAGCCACTTATGGATTGCCTACCAAAGATGGCAATACCTAGATCTATTCTTGCTTGTTATGCCTAGCTAGCGGCGTTAAACGATAGCGCTTGTCGGGAGGCAACCCAATTTTATTTTTATTCCTTGCTTTTTTCTCCTGTTTAGTAATAAATAAATTATTTAGCCTCTGTTTTGGTTGTGTTTTTTGTGTTTAATTAGTGTTTGTGCCAAGAAGAACCGTTGGGAAGACTTGGGGAAGTCTTGATTGAACTTGCTGTAAAAAACAGAAACTTTAGCGCTCACGAGAACTGCTGTCACTTTTATTTAGAAAGTGCTATTTAGTTAATTATTTTGCAGATGATTAATAGATAAATTACTCACGTCCAGCAATTTGTTTTAGAATTTTTGGGGTTGCAGATCTTGCGCTAGATACAGATTACTACAGACTGTTCTGTTTTTGACAGATTCTGTTTTTCGTGTGTTATTTGCTTATTTTGATGAATCTATGGCTAGTAAAATAGTTTATAATCCATAGAGAAGTTGTAATACAGTAGGTATAACACCAATATAAATAAATTATGAGTTCATTACAGTACGTTGAAGTGGTATTTTGTTTTCTTTCGCTAACGGAGCTCACGAGTTTTCTACTTTAAGTTTTGTGTTGTGAAGTTTTCAAGTTTGGGTAAAGATTTGATGGATTATGGAACAAGGAGTGGCAAGAGCCTAAGCTTGGGGATGCCATGGCACCCCCAAGATAATCTAAGGACACCTAAAAGCCAAAGCTTGGGGATGCCCCGGAAGGCATCCCCTTTTTCGTCTACTTCTATCGGTAACTTTACTTGGAGCTATATTTTTATTCACCACATGATATGTGTTTTGCTTGGTGCGTCTTTTATAATTTGAGTCTTTGCTTATGATTTTACCACAATAATCCTTGCTGTACACACCTTTTGAGAGAGCCATACATGATTTCGAATTTGATAGAATACTCTATGTGCTTCACTTATATCTTTTGAGCTTTATAATTTTGCTCTAGTACTTCACTTATATCTTTTAGAGGACAGTGGTGGATTTGTTTTATAGAAACTATTGTTCTCTCATGCTTCACTTATATTATTTTGAGAGTCTTAATAGCATGGTAATTTTCTTAAAATCCTAATATGCTTGGTATGCAAGATTAATAATAAAACTTTCTTATGAGTGTGTTGAATACTAAGAAAAGTTTGATGCTTGATGATTGTTTTGAGATATGGAGGTAATAATATCAAAGTCATGCTAGTTGAGTAGTTGTGAAATTGAGAAATAATTGTGTTGAGGTTTGCAAGTCCCGTAGCATGCATGTATGGTAAACGTTATGCAACAAATTTGAAACATGAGGTGTTATTTGATTGTCTTCCTTATGAGTGGCGGTCGGGGACGAGCGATGGTCTTTTCCTACCAATCTATCCCCCTAGGAGCATGCGCGTAGTGCCGAGGTTTTTGATGACTTGTAGATTTTTGAAATAAGTATGTGAGTTATTTATGAATAATGTTGAGTCCATGGATTATACGCACTCTCACCCTTCCACCCTTGCTAGCCTCTTCGGTACCGTGCATTGCCCTTTCTCACATTGAGAGTTGGCGCAAACTTCGCCGGTGCATCCAAACCCCGTGATATGATACGCTCTTTCACACATAAACCTCCTTATATCTTCCTCAAAACAGCCACCATACCTACCTATTATGGCATTTCCATAGCCATTCCGAGATATATTGCCATGCAACTTTCCATCATTCCGTTCATCATGACACATTCATCATTGCCATATTGCTTAGCATGATCATGTAGTTGACATAGTATTTGTGGCAAAGCCACCATTCATAATTCTTTCATACATGTCACTCTTGGTTCATTGCATATCCTGGTACACCGCCAGAGGCATTCACATAGAGTCATCTTTGTTCTAGTATCGAGTTGTAATCATTGAGTTGTAAATAAATAGAAGTGTGATGATCATCATTATTAGAGCATTGTCCCAAATGAGGAATAAATAAAAAATGAGAGAAAAAGAGAGAAGGGACAATGTTACTATCCTTTTACCACACTTGTGCTTCAAAGTAGCACCATGATCCTCATAGTAGAGAGTCTCTCATGTTATCACTTTCATATACTAGTGGGATTTTTTCATTATAAAACTTGGCTTGTATATTCCAACAATGGGCCTCCTCAAGTGCCCTAGGTCTTCGTGAGCAAGCAAGTTGGATGCACACCCACTAGTTTCTTTTGTTGAGCTTTCATACATTTATAGCTCTAGTGCATCCGTTGCATGGCAATCCCTACTCCTTGCATTAACATCAATCGGTGGGCATCTCCATAGCCCATTGATTAGCCTCATGTATGTGAGACTTTCTCCTTTTTTGTCTTCTCCACATAACCCCCCTTCATTATATTCTATTCCACCCATAGTGCTATGTCCATGGCTCGCGCTCATATATTGCGTGAAAGTTTATAGGTTTGAGATTACTAAAGTATGAAACAATTGCTTGGCTTGTTATCGGGGTTGTGCATGATGATAGCATTCTTGTGTGACGAAAATGAAACATGACTAAACTATATGATTTTGTAGGGATGAACTTTCTTTGGCCATGTTATTTTGAGAAGACATAATTGCTTAGTTAGTATGCTTGAAGTATTATCATTTTTATGTCAATATGAACTTTTGTCTTGAATCTTTCGGATCTGAATATTCATACCACAATTAAGAAGAATTACATTAAAATTATGCCAAGTAGCACTCCGCATCAAAAATTCCATTTTTATCATTTATCTACTCGAGGACGAGCAGCAATTAAGCTTGGGGATGCTTGATACGTCTCCAACGTATCTATAATTTTTGATTGCTCCATGCTATATTATCTACTGTTTTAGACATTATTGGGCATTATTTTCCACTTTTATATTATTTTTGGGACTAACCTATTAACCGGAGGCCCAGCCCAGAATTGCTGTTTTTTGCCTGTTTTAAGGTTTCGAAGAAAAGGAATATCAAACGGAGTCCAAACGGAATGAAACCTTCGGAAATGTGATTTTCTCATCAGATAGGATCCAGGAGACTTGGACCCTCCGTCAAGAAAGCCACGAGGTGCTCACGAGGGTAGGTGGCGCGCCCCCTGCCTCGTGGGCCCCTCGAAGCTCCACCGACGTACTTCTTCCTCCTATATATATCCACATACCCCCAAACGATCGAGGATGGAGCCAAAAACCTAATTCCACTGCCGCAACTTTCTGTATCCACGAGATCCCATCTTGGGGCCTGTTTCGGAGCTCCGTCGGAGGGGGCATCGATCACGGAGAGCTTCTACATCATCATACAAGCCCCTCCGATGAAGTGTGAGTAGTTTACTACAGACCTACGGGTCCATAGCTAGTAGCTAGATGGCTTATTCTCTCTTTTTGGATCTCAATACAATGTTCTCCCCCTCTCTCGTAGAGATCTATTCGATGTAATCTTCTTTTTGCGGTGCGTTTGTTGAGATTGATGAATTGTGGGTTTATGATCAAGTCTATCTATGAATAATATTTGAATCTTCTCTGAATTATTTTATGTATGATTGGTTATCTTTGCAAGTCTCTTCGAATTATCAGTTTGGTTTGGCCTACTAGATTGGTTGTTCTTGCCATGGGAGAAGTGCTTAGCTTTGGGTTCAATCTTGCGGTGTCCTTTCCCTATGACATAAGGGGCAGCAAGGCACGTATTGTATTGTTGCCATCGAGGATAACAAGATGGGTTTTTTATCATATTGCATGAAATTATCCCTCTACATCATGTCATCTTGCTTAAGGCGTTACTCTGTTTTTAACTTAATACTCTAGATGCATGCTGGATAGCGGTCGATGAGTGGAGTAATAGTAGTAGATGCAGAATCGTTTCGGTCTACTTGTCTCGGACGTGATGCCTATATACATGATCATACCTAGATATTCTCATAACTATGCTCAATTCTGTCAATTGCTCAACAGTAATTTGTTCACCCACCGTAGAATACTTATGCTCTTGAGAGAAGCTACTAGTGAAACCTATGGCCCCCGGGTCTCTTTCTCATCATATCAATCTCCATCACTTTACTATTGCTTTGCTTTTACTTTGTTTTTACTTTATTTATTTTGCATCTCTATACCAAAAATACCAAAAAAATATTATTTATTATTTCTATCATATCTCACTTTCTTAAGTGACCGTGAAGGGATTGACAACCCCTAAGCGCGTTGGTTGCGTTGAGCTATTGTTTTTGTGTAGGTACGAGGGACTCGAGCGTAGCCTCCTACTGGATTGATACCTTGGTTCTCAAAAACTGAGGGAAATACTTACGCTACTTTGCTGCATCATCCCTTCCTCTTCGGGGAAATCCAGTGCAGAGCTCAAGAGGTAGCATATTGCACCTTCTTCAGCGGCCTGGCCTTCTCAAACTTCAATTTCTCTTCGTCAATGAAAGCAGTCAACACATGAATTTGACCAAGAGTGAGGTTCATCTCAGGTAGAGGTGTTTTGGGGTCCTTGTGCCACAAGTCAATGAAGTCGAGGATCAACTTTGGATCTAGTATCATTGGCACATTACCGCCTTTGGATCTAGCGGCCCTGTGCTGTCTGTCTTTGATAATTTCTTCAAGTTCTTCATCATCAGCTTCGTCCTCAGAGGACGGGACCTGAAAGGTGACCTGCTTCTTTTGAGGACTTGGTCTAGTGCCTCGTCCAGCAGTGGCCTTGGTCTTCAGCAAAGTGGGGCCAGTTGAAGAATGCAGAGGAGCTGATGAACTTGCGGAGGATCCTAAGGCAATAGAGATGCATGTTGTCCTTTGGCACGAGGCGAGATGCACAGGTGCTGAGGATTTTGATGGAGGAGCTGAGCACTTTGCAACTTGAGGAACTGGGGCGGCTTGAGGAAATGGTCATGAGGGCTTAGCAGAAGTTGGTCGTGAGGGCATTGCAAAGGAGCTTGGCCGTGAGGGCATTGAAGAATAAGGGGCACTGGGCTTGTGTATAGGCTTCTTAGGCATGGCCTTCTTCGGCTTGCTAGCAGAGGCCTCAGCAGTGGCAGCAGCAGCAGAGTCTTCATTGAATTTCCTCACTGCCTCTTTTGCTACTCTGGCCAACTTAGCTTGACATTTTGCCCATTCAACAGGATACTCCTCACCATGCTTGAGGCTAGTGGGATCAGCTTCTTGGCTAGGTGCGAATGGAGGTCTTGGGCAAGGAGGGTGAAGAGCAAATTTCTTCATATATTTTGGAGTGACATATTTGTATTCTCTCCATTCTCGTGCCCATCTCCTCTCTATCCTTTGTATGCGCACCTTGCGTTGATTTTTGTCGTCCTTTCCATGTGTGGCCTCATCAGGAGTGCAATAATCCTTGTAAATGTCATCAGGGATCTCAAAAGCTGTGTTGACCTCCAGTTTCTTTCCTCTCTTCTGAGGTTTCTTTCCGTCAGCCATTTTCTTAAGCTAAGGATTTTGAACAGTTGAATTCTCTGAAGAGGTATGCAGTTTTTCTTCGAGGAACGCTGCGAATGAGTTAAGTTGATGAGAACCTAGAGATTCAGCAGTAGACATGTGTACCTGTGAACAGAGTATAGGTGCGAAGAATTTGGAGAGGTCATATGCGTTCTCAGAAGTTTTTGCAAAAAGAACAAGTTTGAGGAATTTGACCGGATGAGTCTTGAGGAATTTCACTAAGCGTTCTTTGACTTAGGTTCCAGAGTTGTACAGATTCGAAAATCCACACAATTGAGGAATCTTGAAGAGAAATGTTGCTTAGAGAAATAGATCAAGAACAGATGATATGTGAGGTGTTTAGTGTGAGAAGACTTGAGGAATAAACACCTTTTGAAGATTTGAAGAAAACATCAGAATCAACAAGGTCAGTAAAAATAACTTTTAATTACCCTTGACGAAGAACACGACGAACTGTGAAGGGTAGATTTAGAAGCTCGTCAGTTCAGATCTTCCACGCCCTAACTTGGCTAAGGAAGACAGCTACGGCGGCAGCGGAGTGAAGAAATTCATAGCCGGTGCGAGTACGACGGCGACGAGGTCGAGGCAGTGTAGCTCTTCCTCACCGGCGACGATGGAAGTAGCGGCGGCGCTAGGGTTTGAGAGCTCGAGCGAGGGAGTGAGGTCGAGCATAGTAAAAACGGAGTGATGAAGGGAGGGGGTTATTTATAGCCAAAGTGAAAAATAGCTCGCCCGAGGAAATTGGACGAGCGTGCCCCTAACCCTTCTCATTCGCGTGACATGTGTCACCCACATACAGAGAGGTGAAGATCATGTGCGATCGTGGGTGAATAGAATACTATATAGTGAAAGGTGGAACGGTTTGGGCGGCAAAAGCCGAAAATTCAGATAAGAGAAGTTTAAAGTTTCGTTCGCAAATTCTTCAGCTAAGAAGGACACGGTGAAGATTTTGGACGAGTTTCAAATAGAACGCACATGAAGAATTTGTGAATAGACTGGGTTGAGTTTAGCATAGAGGGGGAAGGGTCCGATCACATTCACTTAGCAGAACAAGCAACTTGAAGAAATAGCAATAAGTGAATGTTGTAGAGGACATAAACTCGTATATATCTATATTGCCAATGGAAAGAGTGAAGACATTGCAAAGTTGAAGAAAATGAACAACTGAGGAATTTCAAATGAGGAAAAAAACTCAAATTGAAGATTTTCAACTTTTGGTGGTGGTGTGGCCCACCGTATAAGAATGATGATTTCAGACACCGCGTACAATTGTCGTAGGGTTCTGAGAATCAAATTCTTCGTTAATTTCTTCACACTTAGAGGGTTAGTCTTCATTGATTGAAGAAAAACGTTACTTCGTGTGTTGCACATCTAAGTCATCAATTTTGCATAAGTGTTAGGATGTGTGTCCTTTTCAAAGGACATTCGAAGATTCTAAGATATTTAGCTCACACCTCAACTTGCTAAATCTCTTCTCATCCAAGGGCTTTGTGAAGATATCGGCTAGTTGTTCTTCAGTCTTCACATGCTCAATAGCGATGTCGCCCTTCAACACATGATCACGAAGAAAATGATGACGAATCTGAATGTGCTTTGTCTTCGAGTGCTGAACAGGGTTATGAGCAATCTTGATGGCACTCTCATTGTTAGAGTAGAGAGGCACATTATTCATGTTGATGCCGTAGTCTTTGAGGGTTTGCTTCATCCACAGCAATTGAGCACAGTAAGAACCAGCAGCAATGTACTCAGCTTCAGCAGTAGACAGTGATATGCAGTTCTGTTTCTTCGAGGACCAACAAACCAAGGATCGTCCTAGGAAATGGCATGTGCCTGATGTTGACTTGCGGCCCACATGATCACCAGCATAGTCAGAATCTGAATATCCAATGAGATCAAAAGCCGAGCCCTTGGGATACCATAATCCAAGTGTTGGTGTGTGAGCTAGATATCGAAGAATATGCGTCACAGCCTTATGGTGTGATTCCTTCGATGTAGCTTGAAAGCGGGCACACATGCAAACACTAATCATAATATCTGGCCTAGTTGCACATAAATAAAATAAAGAACCAATCATGGAGCGGTATACCTTTTGATCAAAGTCAATACCATTTTCATCAGTGCATAGATGGCCATTTGTGGGCATAGGGATTTTGACTCCTTTGCAATCTTGCATGCCGAATTTCCTCAGAACATCCTTGAGGCATTTCTCCTGAGATATGAATATGCCATTGCACTATTGACGAACCTGAAGACCTAAGAAGAATTTCAATTCTCCCATCATAGACATTTGATATTCTTCACTCATCATATAGGCAAATTCATCACTGTAACGTTGGTCAGTACAGTCGAAAATGATATCATCAACATATATTTGGCACACAAACAATTCACCATCATAAGATTTAGTGAAAAGAGTTGGGTCAAGTGAATCGGGTTTGAAGCCTTTCTTCATGAGGAATTCCTTCAAAGTATCATACCATGCCAGAGGAGCCTGCTTGAGGCCATAGAGGGCCTTATTGAGTCTGAAGACTTTGTCAGGATCCTTTGGATCTTCAAAACCTGGGGGTTGAGCAACATATACTTCTTCCTCAAGCTTACCATTGAGGAATGCACTTTTCACATCCATTTGATATAAGATGATATTATGATGGTTAGCATAAGCAAGTAATATGCGAATAGCTTCAAGTCTAGCAACAGGTGCAAAAGTTTCATAGAAATCAATTCCTTCAACATGTGTGTAGCCTTGAGCTACAAGTCGTGCCTTATTCCTCACCACAAGGCCATTTTCATCTTGCTTGTTGCGGTAGATCCATTTTGTGCCGATGATATTTTGCTTGCAAGGGTCTACTCGCTTGACAAGTTCCCAGACGTTGTTGAGCTCGAACTGATGTAATTCCTCTTGCATAGCTTGAATCCACTCAGGCTCCAGAAATGCTTCATCTACCTTAGTGGGCTCTGTGATAGAGATGAAAGCAAAGTGCCCACAAAAGTTAGATAAATGTGTAGCTCTTGAGCGTGTGAGAGGACCTGGAATGTTGATGTCGCTGATGATTTTCTCAATCTCACTTTATTTGCAACGCGAGGATGGGCTGGTTGTCGTTGAGGAATTTGATCAGCATTTTCTTCAGCACCATTTTCCTCATGTGCATCATCATGATGTTCTTCACGTTCTGGAATGACTTCTTCAGCATACTCTTCGGTAGGAATGACATCCTCAGTAGCCTTGAACTTAATAGATTCCTCAGGAGGTATTTCATCTGTCATAGGAGGTAGGTGCTCTTTTTGCGAGCCATTAGTTTCATCGAACCCCACATCTACAGTTTCAACAACCTTGTGGTGATAGGTGTTGAAAACTCTGTAGGTGTGCGAGTCCTTACCATAACCGAGCATAAACCTTCATGTGCTTTCAGTGCAAATTTAGAACTGTGATGAGGATCTCTAATCCAGCATTTAGACCCGAAGACTTTGAAATAACTCACATTGGGTTTCTTGTCAGTGAGGAGTTCATATGCAGTCTTCTTGAAGAATTTGTGAAGATATACCCTGTTGATGATGTGGCACGCATTATCAATTGCCTCAGGCCAGAAGAGAGTAGGCGTCTTGTACTCATCAAGCATAGTGCGAGCCATCTCAACAAGAGTCGTGTTCTTGCGCTCCACAATGCCATTATGCTGAGGACTATATGGAGCAGATAACTCATGAGTGATACTAAGTTCATCAAGATAGTCATCAAGACCAGTATTCTTGAACTCAGTTCCATTGTCACTTCTGATGCGCTTGATCTTCACACCAAAGTTGGTTGAAGCCCTCGAGGAAAATCGTTTGAAGACTTCCTGCACTTCAGTTTTGTAAGTGATGATATGCACCCATGTATATCGAGAATAATCATCAACAATGACAAAGCCATATAAAGATGCAGCATTAGTAAATGTGGCATAGTGAGTAGGGCCAAAGAGATCCATGTGAAGCAATTCAAATGGACAAGTGGTAGTTGGTCTTTGAGGGATGCTTGGCTTTGGTCATCTTTCCGGCTTCACAAGCTCCACACAAATGGTCCTTGACGAATTTGACACCTTCGGTGCCAATGACATGCTTCTTCTTCGCGAGCGTGTGCAAGTTCCTCATCCCAGCATGACCAAGTCGTCGATGCCATACCAGCCTTCTGAAGCTTTTGCAAGTAGACATGTAGCAGGTTGTGGTCCTGTAGAGAAATCAACAATATACAAATCTCCTCTCCTAAAGCCTTCGAAGACTTTGGAATTGTCAGCTTCCATGATCACAACACAACGATACTTGCCAAAGACAACAACCATATCAAGATCACAAAGAATTGAGACGGACATGAGGTTGAACCCTAAGGACTCGACAAGCATGACTTTGTCCATGTGTCGATCCTTTGAGATTGCAACCTTACCTAGACCCAATACCTTGCTTTTGCCTTTGCCAGCGTAGGTGATATGCTTCAGGTGTGATGGTGATAAAGCAGAGTCCATCAATAAGCTCATGTCACCAGTCATGTGATTTGTACATCCACTATCGACGACCCACTTAGTGGCTTTGGGTTGATCATCCTGCATATGAATTAGTGCAGCTTACGAACTCATATACTTCATCAGTGAAGAATATGATATCAATTTCATCAGATCAATTTCATCAAGCAATAGAACAGATAAAGAAGTATGAGGACGTGAGAAATGAGAATTCATTTCTTCATGATTATCTTGCGTCCTTTCAAGCATATTCAAGTCTCCAGCAAATTCTTCAAACATTCAAGTTCATTTGGAGACCTGACCCTGCATAAGAGATTAGTTATTTTTCTTCACCACCCACATCTGAAGGGGTGGCAAAGAGTTCATCATTCTGCGAGCTCCATAAGAGAAAGGTGGCATAGATGCCAATCCACTTCGTTTCACATAAGAGGGGTTAGGGTAAGCATAAGAGTAAGCAGAGAAATTCTTCGAGGATTTATGAACATAATGATTTGATGAATAATGCACATATCCATAATCCTAAGATCTTCCCTACGAAACAGAAGGGTTAGCACGATGATGTCCATATGAGTACTTTGATCCTTTTGAGGAATTTGATCCATGTGAGGAATTTGGTCTGTATGAGGACTTGGATCCATATGAGGAGTTTGGTCCATATGAAGAATTTGATCTGGGGTTCCTATTTTCACAGGTGGTGTCATGATGACATTCACCTGAAGACTTTCAAGGAACCTTTTGGGAACCCAGATTTTCTTCATAGGAGAACCGTTCCTGAAGTTAGTGCCAACATATCTAGCAAATACTTCACCATTTTGAATTTTGAATAGTTTATAGTTGGAGTCAAATGACTCATCAGAAGAATATGAAGATTCACATGTAAAGCCAAATAAAGTAGATGGATCCACTGAAGGTCCCTTTGCAGCAACCCATGAGGTTTTGGGATACTGCTCAGGTTTCCAGTAGGTCCCATCAGCATTGAGTTTCCTCTCAAAGGCAATACCCTCTTTCCTAGGGTTCCTATCGAGGATCTGCTTTTTAAGCACATCACAAAGAGCCTGATGCCCTTTGAGGCTTTTGTATATGCCTGTCATATGCAATTCCTTCAGCCCCGCATCATCATTGATACTAGCAATGTCCTCAGATGAGGAATTACTGATAGCAGATACAGTTGAAGAATTTGAAGTTATGGAAGCATTTGAGCATTCAGGTGAAGAATTAGCAGATTCACGTTCAATGCACTTCAAACATGGAGGAATAAATTCTTCGTGAGTAGAGCTGATTTGTTGAGCAAGTAATGAATCACGCTCCTTCTGAAGATCTTCATAACTCACTCTTAACTGCTCAAGATCTTGCTTTCTTTGAAGAAATTCATAAGAAAGCTTCTCATGATCAGATATGAGAGTGTTATGATGACCTTGAAGGTTGTTAAACTTGGACTGAAGTCCCTGAAGACTTTCAGCCAAAGCTTTAGAACAATCCATTTCTTCACCCAACATATTGTCGCTCTCATCTAGCATGTTTTGAACTTTTTCCAAAGCTCTTTATTGTTTAGTGGCAAGGGAAGCAAGTTTGACATAACTGGGTCCAAAATCATCACCGGATTCATCATCACTGGACTCAGATAAGCAGCATTTAGTTACCTTGGCACCTTTTGCCATAACGCATGGTGCAAAGGATGATGATTCTGGATTGAAAGTCATAGCCTTGCGTGATTCCATGAAGTCCTCGAACCAGGGTTCATGGTGAGATCGATGACTTTCATAGACCTCAGAGAGTCGGTCCCAGATGAGCTTCACATGGCTGAGATGCGTAATGTTCCTCAACTGATTTTGTGACAAGCCGGAGTAGATGATGTCCTTCGTCGTGAGGTTGAGTAGCGTGTACTTGCGAATATCATCAGCCTCCGCCATCTTGCATAGGTCAGTAAGACTAATCTCGGTGACGGTCCAGAGTTCGCTGTTCATCGCCGTGAGGCGCTTCTTCATCATGGCCTTCCACTTGGGATAATCATGACCGTTAAAGATGGGGCATGTCACAGTCTTCATTCCTGTGGTCGACATAACTAAAACTCGAGGCGGTTAAACCAAAATCACACAGAACAAGGGAGTACCTCGCTCCGATACCAATTGAAAGTGCGTTAAATTGACTAGAGGGGGGTGAATAGGCGATTTTTAATAATTCTTCACTAAGGAATTTCAGGGTGAGGAAATTCCTAAGAGAAGAACTACTTGCAGTGGAATAAGTACTCAGATGTAAACATAACAGGACATAAGCATGGTCTTCATGATGAAATGAAAACAAGCACAGAGTACAGAAAGTGTAAACACGGGATAAAACAGGATGAAGACAAACAGATTGAAAAAATTGAACTGAGGAAATTGAGAAAGTATTTGGTCAAAGTCTTCAAATAGATATGAACAAGCACACAACACAGTAATGAGGAAATGGAAGGGTTGAGGAAATAAAACCAGTAGGCTTGGTGAAGACAATGATTTGGTAGACCAGTTCCAACTGCTATGATGGTCGTACGTTTGGTTAGGGCGGCTAGGTATTCAAACCTGAGGACACACAGTCCCGGACACCCAGTACTGAACACGCAGTTCTGGACACTTAGTCCTCACCGTATTCCCCTTCAGCTAAGGTCACACAGACCTCGCCCAATCACTCGTGGTAAGTCTTTAGGTGACTTCCAAACCTTCACAGACTCGGTCACTAGGCGATCAACAATTTCCTCTTGGATGCTCTAGACCATGACGCCTAACCATCTGGAAGATGCACAGTCTTCAAAGGTAACAAGCGTCGGATCCACGCAGGATCAATCTCTTCAGTGATGCTCAATCACTTTGGGTTTGTAGGTGTTTGGGTTTGGGTTTTCCCACCTTGATGATTTTCGCTCAAAGTCCTTAAAGGATGGGATGCTCTCAAATGACAAGTGTCAGTTTCTCTCGGAGAAGCCAACCAGCTAGTGGTTGTAGGGGGTGGCTATTTATAGCCTAGGAAGCAGCCCGACATGTAAGACATAAATGCCCTTCAATGATATGACCGTTAGGTGGGAAGATATTTTGGGACAGCTGGCGCGTAGCACAGCAACGGTCGGGAATTTTGACTATCAAATTCCTCAGGGCTATCATGTTCCTCACTTGTAGGCAATCCGCACTAGCGAATTCCTAACTCCTAAGTTAGAACAAATTCCTCAGAGACCAGAAGAGCTTCGTCTCTGTCACTGAAGAAATTGACTGAACTTCATGAGATTTCTAATGGCTTCACTCGAAGGGATTGGTAGGTGTAGGATTTTGAGTTGAGCATGACTTGGAAACTTTTCCTTATTATTTCCTCGCCCCCTTTAACAGTGCGGTGTTTCCTACGACTTAAGAAAGAGAAAATGAAACTATGAAAACAAAAGTCATCACGCTTCATGTTCCTCGAATGAATATCAAGTCTTCATGGTCACACCAATTTATTCACTTTCAAAGTCTTCAGAAAGCCAAAGTCTTCAGTCGAAGAACTTCATTTTTAGGGGTCAACTTTCTCTCTAAATATCAAACTCCTCATAGACTTATAGACTTGTGTGCACTCACAAACGCATCGGTCCCTTAACCTATAAGTCTTCAATACACCAAAATCACTAAGGGTCACTAGATGCACTTACAGTATATCTTCACAAATTCTTCAAAAAGACGTCATACGAACTCCTCACTTACAAGAAACCCAATGTGAGTTATTTCAAAGTCTTTGGTGCTAAATGTTGGATTAGAGATCCTCATCACAATTCTAAATTTGCACCGAAAGCACATGAAGGTTTTATGCTTGGTTACGGAAAGGACTCGCACACCTACTGAGTCTTCAACACCTATCACCACAAGGTTGTTGAAACTGTTAATGTGCGGTTCGATGAGACTAACAGCTCGCAAAGAGAGCACCTACCTCCTGTGCTAGATGAAATATCACCTGAGGAATCCATTAAGTTCAAGGCTACTGAGGATGTCATTCCTATTGAAGAATCCGCTGAAGAAGTCATTCTAGAACGTGAAGAACATCATGCTGGTGCACCTGAGGAAAATGGCTCCGAAGAAAATGTTGAGCCCACTCAATGTCGTCAACCCGCTCATCCTTGTGTTGCTAATGAAGTGCAGATTGAGAGAATCATCAACGACATCAAAGCACCAGGTCCTCTCACACGCTCAAAAGCTTCACATTTGTCTAAATTTTGTGGGCACTTTGCTTTTGTCTCTATCACAGAGCCCACCAAAGTAGATGAGGCATTTCTGGAGCCTGAGTGGATTCAAGCAATGCCAGAGGAACTTCATCAATTCGAGCTCAACAATGTCTGGGAACTTGTCAAGCGACCAGACCCACACAAGCACAATATCATCGACACCAAATGGATCTACCGCAACAAGCAAGATGAAAATGGCCTTCTGGTGAGGAATAAGGCATGGCTTGTAGCTCAAGGCTACACACAGGTTGAAGGAATTGATTTCGATGAAACTTTTGCACCTGTTGCTAGACTTGAGGCTATTCACATATTGCTTGCTTATGTTAACCATCATAATATCATCTTATATCAAATGGATGTGAAAAGCGCATTCCTCATTGGTAATCTTGAGGAAGAACTATATGTTGCTCAACCCCCAGGTTTTGAAGATCCAAAGCATCCTGACAAAGTCTTCAGCCTCAATAAGGCCCTCTATGGCCTCAAGTAGGCCCCTCGGGCATGGTATGATACTTTGAAGGAATTCCTCATGAATAAAGTCTTCAAACCCGGTTCACTTGATCCAACTCTTTTTACCAAGACCTATGATGATGAATTATTCATGTGCCAAATCTATGTTGATGATATTATCTTTAGCTGTACAAACCAACATTACAGTGACGAATTTTCCTAGATGATGAGTGAGGAATATCAAATGTCTATGATGGGAGAATTGAAATTCTTCTTAGGTCTTCAAATTCGTCAACAACGCAACGGCATCTTCATATCTCAGGAGAAATACCTCAAGGATGTGTTGAGGAAATTCAGCATGCAAGATTGCAAAGGCGTCAAAATCCCTATGCCCACAAATGGCCATCTATGCACTGACAAAAATGGTATTGGCTTCGATCAAAAGGTATACCGCTCCATGATTGGCTCTTTATTGTATCTATGTGCATCTAGGCCGGATATTATGCTTAGTGTTTGCTTGTGTTCTTGTTTTCAAGCTACACCGAAGTAATCACACCATAAGGCTGTGAAGCATATTCTTCGATATCTAGCTCACACTCCAACACTTCGATTATGGTATCCCAAGGGCTTGGCTTTTGATCTCATTGGATATTCTGACTCTGACTATGCTGGTGATCGTGTGGACCGCAAGTCAACATCAGGCACATGCCATTTCCTCGGACGATCCTTAGTATGTTGGTCCTCGAAGAAGCAGAACTATGTATCACTCTAATGCTGAAGCACTCGCTAAGTGCATTCCTGTTGGTTCGTGTTGTGCTCAATTGTTGTGGATGAAGCAAACCCTCAAGGACTACGGCATCGATTGAAGAATGTGACACTCTACTGTGACAATGAGAGTGCCATCAAGATTGCTCATAACCCAGTTCAGCACTCGAACACAAAGCACATCCAGATTCGTCATCATTTTCTTCGAGATCGTGTGTTGAAGGGTGACATCTCTATCGAGCACGTGAAGACTGAAGAATAGCTAGCCGATATCTTCACAAAGCCCTTGGATGAGAAGAGATTTAGCAAGTTGGGGTGTGAGCTAAATATCTTGGAATCTTTGAATGTTCTTTGAAAAGGACACACATGCTAACACTTATGCAAAATTGATGACTTAGGTGTGCAACACACGAAGTAACGTTTTTCTTGAATCAATGAAGACAAACCCTCTAAGTGTGAAGAAATTAACGAAGAATTTGATTCTCAAAGCCCTACGACAATTGTACGCGGCATCTGAAATCATCATTCTTATACGATGGGTCACGCCACAAACAAAAGTTGAAAATCTTCAATTTGAGTTTTTCTTCATTTTTGAAATTCCTCAGTTGTTCAAATTCTTCAACTTTGCAAAGTATTCACTCTTTCCATCTGTGTTCTTAATTGACTATATATATAAACTTGAGTTTTCAGTCCTCTACAACATTCACTTATTGCTAATTCTTCAAGTTGACTTTTCTGCTAAGTGAATGTGATCGGACCCTTCCCCCTCTATGCTAAACTCAACTGAGTCTGTTCACAAATTCTTCATCTGTGTTCTATTTAAAACCCCGTTCAAAATCTTCACTATGTCCTTGTCAGTTGAAGAATCTGTGAATGAAACATTAAAAAATTCATATCTCAATTTTCGGCTTTTGTCGCTCAAACCGTTCCACATCCCATGATATGGTTATTCTATTCACCCATGATATCACACGATCTCCACCTCACTGTACGTGGGTGACACATGTCACTAGGATGAGAAGGGTCAGGGGCACGTTCGTCCAATTTCTTTGGGCGAGCGGTTTTTCACCTCGGCTATAAATACCCCTCACCCTCCTCAAACTGCATTTACCCTGCTCGACCTCACTCCCCTCGCTCGAGCTCTCAGACCTAGCATCGCCACCACTTCCATTGTCGCCGGTGAGGAAGAGCTTCACTGCCTCGACCTCATCGCCATCGTACTTACGCCGGCCGTGAAAATCTTCACTCCGCCGCCGTCGTCGCTGTCTTCCACTGCCAAGTTAGGGCGTGGAAGATCTGAACGGACGAACTTCTCATCTACACCTTCTAGTTCATCGTGTTCTTCGTCAAGGGTAAATAAAATCCATTTTTACTGCCCTTTTTGATTCTGATGTTTTTCATAAATTCTTCAAAAGGTGTTTATTCTTCAACTTCCCCACTAGTTAAACACCTCACATGCATCTGTTCTTGATCTATTTCTCTAAGCAATGTTTTTCTTCATGATTCCTCAATTGTGTGGATTTTTCAATCTATACAACTCTGGAACCTAAGTCAAAGACCGCTTATTGAAATTCCTCAAGACACTCCTGGTCAAATTCCTCAAACTTGTTCTTTTTGAAAAACATCTGACAACACATGTGACCTCTCCAAATTCTTCGCACCTATACTTTGTTCATAGGTACACATGTCCACTGCTAAATCACTAGGTTCTCATCAACTTAACTCATTTGCAGCGTTTCTCGAAGACAAATTGCATACCTCTTCAAAGAATTATGTTGTTCAAATTCCTCAGCTGAAGAAAATGGCTGACGGCAAGAGACCTTAGAAGAGAGGAAAAAGACCTGAAGTGAACACTGCTTTCGAGATCCCTGATAAAATCTATGCAGGGTACTGCACTCCAGCTGAAGAAACGAAGAATGAGTACAAGGTGCGCATTCAGAGGATTGAGAGGAGATGGGCATGGGAATGGAGGGAGTATAGATATGTCACTCCTAAATATATGAAGAAATTCACTCTACACCCTCCTTGCCCAAGACCTCCATTGGTGCCTGGCCAAATTGCTGATCCCACTTGCCTCAAGCACGGTGAGGACTATCCTGATGAATGGGCCAAGCAACAAGCCAAGTTGGCCAAAGTGGCCAAGGAAGCTGTGAGGAAATTCAATGAAGACTATGTTGCTGCCGCTGCTGAGGCCTGTGCTATCAAGCCTAAGAAGGCTATGCCCAAGAAGCCTGCGCACAAGCCCAGTTCCTCAACTGCAATGCCCTCACGGCCAAGCTCATCAAAGCCCTCATGGAAAATTCCTCAAGTAGCTCCAGTTCCCACTGGTACAAAATCTTCAGCTGCTACTGCAAAGTCCTCCGCACCTGCACATCTTGCCTCGTGCCAAAGGACCACTAGTATCTCAATTGCTTCAGGAGCATCTGAAAGCTCTTTAGCTCCTCCGTAGTCCTCAATAGGCCCAACTTTGCTGAAGATAAAGGTCACTGTTGGACAAGGAACACGACCAAGTCCTCACAAGAAGCACGTTGCCTTCCAAGTGTCGTCTAGTGAAGACGGCGCTGATGATGAGGAATTAACAGAAATCATCAGAGACAGACAGCAAAGGGCCGCTAGAGCCAAAGGCACCAATGTGCCTCTTCTTCTGGATCCCAAGTTGATCCTAGACTTCATTGATCTCTGGCACAAGGACCCCGACACTCCTATGCTTGACTTCAATTTTACACCTGGCCAAACTCATATGCTGACTGCCGTCATAGGTGAAGAAAAATGGAAGTTTGAAAAGGTCAGGCAACTGAAGAAAGCTCAGTTGAAGAAGGAGTGTTTTTTGAAGGAGCATGTAGTCACAATGACAACTGATGCACTTGTTGCCATGCAAACTGAGATCAAAGCACTCAGTGATGAATTTGACTCATACCGTGCAGATTAGCTAGGAGTCAAAGTCAGATTCGTCAGGTTGGCGAAGGGTTTCACCTCAAATGTTGCAGTCTCAACACAATGTGAAATTCCTCAGGCTGAAGCATCTGCTCAGCCTACCGAAGAACATGCCAGCACCGCTGATGAAAATCAGGCTGCTGAAGAAAATGAAAGCACCAGGACTAATGAAGATATTCCAGCCGCTAAAGAAACTGCCAGGGCAACCTCTAGTGTTGCGCCTAAAGAACAAGTTAGGCCAGCCGAAGCATCTGCTGCTTTGCCTGAAGAAACTGAACAAGCCAGAAGAACTGCATTAGTTGTGCCTGAAGAAACTGAACCAATTTCCTCTGCTCCTCCTGCACCAATAACAAGCATCAACCTTCCTTCTACATCATAAGTGAAGAAAACCAAGGCTGCGGAGCGAGCATCTGTGAAGAAAAGGAAAGCATCTGCTCCTTCAAAATCTTCAGCTCCGAAGAAAGTGAAGACTTTGACAAGCTCCAATGCAAATCCCATAGATGTTGTTCCTATATCAAGCATGCCATCAAAGGAGATTGTTCCCTTTGGTGAGGAATATGTGATTCCCAGTGAATCAGATGAAGAAGATCCCTCGACTGCTTTGTCAGAGCAGTTGGATGAAGAAATTGAAGTGGACAACATCACTTAAACTCCACTGGTATCCTCCCCCATGCCTCAGTTCATTGATGAAGAGGCCGGCGTTGAAGAAATAGATGAGGAAGATGAAGATGTGGACATTGGGTGTACCACTCCAATTCTGAATGATGACTACTGGGAAAGTCATCACCCCAATTCACCACTGTTCACCCCTCTGCAACAGATTCCTCAGTCCGCTGTTTAGACTGAAGAAATTCACACGGGCTCTGAAGAACATCAAGCTTCTCTTCTCACTATTCCTGAAGAAGTTACAACCACTAGCACTGATGAAAATGTTGTTGTAGAAATGGAGGCCAAGGCTGCTGAAGAAATTGTCACTGAAATTCCTTAGCATGTGGCTCCACAGACTGTGATTCAAGAGGCTGTGACGACTTCAACAGTTAATCTTCAGCCCAAGCCTCAGAATCCTCACTCTAAGAAGCAGAAGTTCAAGGCTGATGACTTCTTTGCTGAGCACATTTTCTTCACGGATTTCAATCCATATGACTCTGCAAGACTTAGATGCAAGCGCTTATGGACAGCAAGTCAAATGAACTTCTATTCCTCACTGATGTTCGATAAAGACAAGATCTTTGACCATGAGCAAATTCCTCATGTCGATATGGAGTCGCTACCTTGCTTCACCCCAGTCCTCAGTGTTCTTCATGACACTAGGCTGCTCAACTTTTGCACCGACATCTGTGGCTGGAATGAAGAACTAATTCTTCAATTCTATGTCATGCTGCACATCACTGGAAACATTGAAGATGTCAACTCATGGGTGTTGGACTGGATGATTGAAAATACTCACTACAAAGCATCGGCCTCTGAATTGCTTCATGTCGTCCCAGACAGTCCCCCCACTGAAGGTGCAAGGCGCCTCTATGATGAACCTTAGCTGTCAAATCATCTGATGCAAGTGTTGATGAAGCCTTTGAAGCTAGGCCAAGCTTCGCGAACCAAATTCCTCATCAAGGAACTGCTTTATGTGCCAAGGACAATATACAGGATATTGACCAAAACCCTCAGTACAATCAAGAGCCACAACTCTGATGATGAAGAAGTTGTTGGCATCATGAAGAATCTTCTTTTCAACATCATACATGGTATTCCTATCAACTTCCATGATTTCTTCATGAGGACGTTGGCCAATGTCGCTCTATCACCATTTGAATTGAAGCCTTATGCTCCCTGGATCATGAGATTCCTCGGAACAAGGTCTTCAATTCATTACAAGGCTGATTTTCAAAATCACCTCAGCTACTTGCCGCCTATTGAAGTCCTCAAACAGACTATTTCCTCAGTTGATGAGAAGGGCAAGGCTGCTGTAATTGATGAAGGCACTCATCCATTAGATGGACAGTTTTGCAAAGCTGCATCTTACTCCACCAATGATGACTCTGCCACTCATGACACTGCCGCTAATGCTTCAAAGCAATATCCTCAAGCCACTGCTCCAAGGGTGATGACTGATCGTGAGCTTCTCCTTAGTCTTCATCAGAAGGTCGATTGCAACCATAAATGGGTCAAGCGACAGTTTGGTTCAATTCTTCAGAACATGGCAATCACGAAAAACACTATGAAGAAGAACCATTACTATATGCATGAAGTGTTTGATCGCACCTGGGATGTATTGTCTCACCTCTATGGTGATGAAGATCTCAAGCAGATGGCTTCAAGCAGGACTTTGACTGGTCTCAATCGCCTTCGAAGAGGTCAGAGTTCCTCACTTGGTGGCCAGCTCCTATTCTTCATCATGCGAGACTGATGAGCATGAAGACTTGAACGACACTGCAGTAGGCCCTACTCCAACGGACGACCCCAACAACGTTGGCGCTCCTCCATCGACTTCGTGATGATATTCTTCTAGGGCGTTAGTCCTCATTTTTCATCCCTTTTGGTCATTCGATGACAAAGGGGGAGAAATTTGAGTTAGTCTTCGAGCGGGTCTATTTATATGGGCGTTTTTTTGCTAAGTTACAACTCTCATCCTTCTGAAATTTTTGTTGGATCGAGTTGTAAAATCAAGTCTGATGGTGGTCTGATACTT
Source organism: Triticum dicoccoides (assembly GCF_002162155.2). Taxonomy (NCBI): domain Eukaryota; kingdom Viridiplantae; phylum Streptophyta; class Magnoliopsida; order Poales; family Poaceae; genus Triticum; species Triticum dicoccoides. Next base: position 184,195,990 of record NC_041386.1, on the reverse strand, counting down.
TGCTATGTTTTTCTGCATGCTATTTCCTCATATATGTTAATGCACGCATGCTGAATCACATCAGTCACCATATTTGATCATGCATTTCAAAATCTTCATATCATATGTTAAATGTGTGTATGAATTACAAGATATAGGGGGGATATCTCCATGATTCTACTCTACAATGTGCAATTGCTATTCAAGGCAAATTCCTCACATATGCACATCTTCAGGGGGAGTGTTTCTATATCTTGCAATCAAATTCCTCAATATTAGTATTTACACTTCATATGTTTATCCCCGTTGAAAACTTAACCTATATTGTCATCAATCACCAAAATGGGAGATTGTAAGTGCATCTAGTGCCCCTTAGTGATTTTGGTGTATTGAAGACTTATAGGTTAAGGGACAAATGCATTTGTGAGTGTACACAGGTCTATAAGTCTATGAGAAGTTTGATATTTACAGTGAAAGTCGACCCCTAAAAATGAATGGCTTCAACTGACTTTGTCTTACTGAAGACTTTGAAAGTGAAGAAATTGGTGTGGTCCTGAAGACTTGATATTCATGCGAGGAATATGAAGTGTTGTAGCGACCCGACCTCAGACGGTCAAGTCTCTGTGCTTAAGTGTCATCCGTATGCTGACACACACAGTACTCGAGCATTTATAATAGTGGTAAATCACATGTATAAAGCAACATAAATACTATTACCTCAATCCATATAGCGGAAGTAACAAAAAGGTTGTGGATTCCCATCAACACCAACAGCAAAGTTGAGAGTAGAAATCATAACCCTAACGTATCACTTACTTGTCGTAAGATTCCTGCAACATGAGACGTTGCAGCCATGTAGGTCAATACATTGAATGTACTGTCAATTTCACATTGTAGAGCAATGCTGAATAATGGCTATCACTACATGCATATTTGGCTGGTGGAGGCTCTAAGTTTAATTTTGCATAAAACTAATTTTCCCCTACAACAAAGGAATATATTTTATTCAACTACAAAGTTTGTTGATAATATTGAGAATGGTAACCCCATCTCAATCCCAAAATAATAATCAATAACCCAACAAATTAATTAAGTAAAGTGATGAGATCAAACTAATAATTGATGTACCAGATACTCAAGATGTCCATAACTGGGGACACGGCTAATCATGATTAGTTTGTACACTCTGCAGAGGTTTGCACACTTTTCCCCACAAGACTCGATCTCCTCCGTTGGATTTCTCACACTTCATGGTGTTTGAGAAACGGATGACCGAGACACGGTCTTTTCGAAGAAGTCCCCTTAACCGATAGATAGGCCGGTACACCTACAATCCCCTACATCTGCTAGCCCATCATGGAAAGGATTCCCACAACTTACTCAACTATACCAGAGCCCATATTGGCTTGTGGCTGCACACAGAAGTTTCCAGCATTAATAATCTTATGATCCCTTTCAGCCTGGGTGGCATTCCATAGGGTGATCACATGGGTACTCCAGGATCCCCTTGGGCAAGCACTCGGTTCTCCAGGTGCCCGGGCAAACCACTGGGTGCTCCAGGGAGCCCCAACCAATCCACCCAGATGTGTATTAAAGTAGCCACCTTAAGTTAAACCTTAGTTAACAATAACTCTCACAACTTTCATGAATTCTTTCAAAACCAAACCACGTCTACGAGCATAGCATAGCAGTGTAAGCATAACATAGTAACACCCTAGGTTTGAAATGCAAGACAATAGGTTCCTACCTCATCAACTACTTCCCAATACCCACATGTTATCAATCCTACCCATGCAATGTTTGAGGGTAAACTAATGCATAAAAACTGGGTATGAAAAATATGATCAAAGTGTGAACTTGCCTTGTACTGTTGATGAAGATGATTCGCACTCATAACTCCTGATAGTTCTACTCGTCACACTTCGTTCAATCTATCGTGAGCAAACAATTGCATACATAAGCACTCATGCAAAAGAATCGAAGAAAAGACTTCACAAAACTTCGAAAACAAGCAATTAACTCTTGTGACAGAAAACAATTTCTAATAGTACAAAAATTGGGTGTATTTGGTCTTATCAGAAAGTTTAGGTCAAGAGCTTCTATTTGCAAAAAGAATCAACTAAATCGGAGTTACGAAACTCAAGTTATGATCAAAAGAAGTTTGAATATGAATCTGAACAAATTTTGAAAATTGGAAATTTCAAAAAAGTTCATGTGAGAGGTTCACTGAATAGGTGAAAACAAGAGAAAACTATAGGCGATGGTTTCATCTAATTTGGATGAACGAGTAAAAAGTTATGGCTATTTAAAAAATCAGGGCCAAGCTGTTTTACAAAAAAAAAATTAGTTACAGCTAAAAGAATTCTAGGTCTAATGTATAAATATAGAGACTAATTGATAATCTAATTATTCTACCATACTAGTTTAGAAATAATAAACTATGGAAGTATAAAAAGAACAAAATCGAAAAAAGATACATTTATAAGGTAGAGAAAAGACGACTTCGAAGAAAGGAGACAATTTTCAGAAGTCCCGCCGAAGAGGAGAAAAATATTTTTTTTATTGAATGTAGTCAAACCAAAATATTGATTTAACCCGAATCAGATGATTTTTTGAGGCTCTATGGGTCAATATTTATAGGTTGAAGGAATGCGTGAACATCTAAGACTAGGCAATGTGGGACTAAACATAGACAAAAATAAATGAAACAGGGAGAAAATCGAAACGCCTCGCATGAGCCTAAAGGCCATCGGCCGGCCCCGCACGTATGCAGTTTTTTTTGCTAAAGGAAGAAAGAATAAAAAAATCTAGGAAGAAAAAGGCTGGCTAGGCCTGGCCCATTTAGGAGAAAAAGAAATAAGATGAGGCGCCCGCTGCCACTATACTACGCGTGTGGGCGACAAATAATTCTGCGTCGTACGTATAGTTTTTTTAAATAGAAACAAAAGTAAAACCGAATAACGAAAATAAAATAAAATTTCGTATAGGCATATTATACATCAAAAATTAGAAAAAGATTTTCTACAACATGAACATTTTTCTAGTATCAAATAAAATCTACAAAAATTCAAATAAAGCAAAGAGTGCTACGGTTGCAATAAAACCAAATAAAAACATTTTAAAAATACCAAGTGAATTCAAATTTATTTTTCTCAAATTTTCTACTGTAGGGAATCATTTTACCCTATTTTCCATTTATTTTATTTTTGGAGAAAAATAATTTGAATAAAACCCAAATAACTCCAAATTGAAAATAATTTCAAAGGGACTTTAAATTTGATTCTTTTAAACTTCCAACTCATATTTCATATGTTTTAAAGAAGTCATTTTATCTTCTCTCATGAAAATCATTGAGTTGCTTAAAGTTTCGATTTGAAATATTTCCAAATGAAATTCAAATCTTTTCAACAACCCTTTTCATTTATTTAAATGGAAGAAGTCATGTCATCTTCTCTCTAGGGTTTTGTGATGAAATAAATTTGAATTCTTGGAGATGAGAAAGCAAAGTGAAAGTTTTGGGGAAGTCATTTTATTCCCTCTCATTTAACTTTCAAAAAGTGTTGAATTTCACTCAATTTCACACAAGCAACCACACCACAATCAATCAAATCTATTTATTTAATATAACATTCCAAAATTTAGAATTTTGAGATGTTACAAACCTACCACCCTTAAAATGAATCTCGCCCTCGAGATTCGGAGAGGCTAGAAAGAAATAGGTTAGGTTCGGGGCTTCTCAAAATGCATCGATCGTCACAGGGGGTCTGGGGTGCTACCACCCTTAGAAGCATGGTTACGGTTCCAACAAAACTCATATACTCCATCCTTATTGTTGGTGGTGTCGTCTTCTCAAATCTTCAGGATAATTCCTTCTCTGGCTCTTCCGGTAGTGGCATAACTTTTTTCTCAATTCTTTTGTCCTTTTATCTAGGTACGGTCCTCCTGTGACTGGTTCTTCTTAGCTGACAGGTCTGGCGCCAATACTAAACAACTATCGATATCTCATGGTGGTCATCAAACAATTAGACTGGGTCCCTGCAGAAAATGGGTCTAGGTTTCATTCTCACGGTATGACCTACGATTGGCAACAACTGCCTTGTACAAGGGAAAATTGTCATACCATTCTAAGGTTCAAACAAGGTTTTGATCGTCGTCTCTCTACTATGGGCAAGTCACTCAGACTTACCATCCCATACAGCAAGGCGAATAAAAAGAGTAAGTTGGCATGGTGATCAATCCATCCCGCACCCAAATCATCACCTTGTATATGGTTTAGCGGATCTCGTATTCTAACACTCGGTCATCCTCACAAGCATTGCAGAATTTCTCTTGTCCATGAACTGGGTTCGGAAAAAATCTATTGATTTTGCAAGCCAAAGAAACATCTATCGTTCCTTCACAACTCTCAGGTTTTGCGTTACTCCTATAAGATCGTCTGTTGATAAAGTCGTATCTTCTTCTAGGGTTTTTCCTTCAGCAAGAGTGTGCTTGCTTCTTGGCAGGTCCTGGGGCCTATGGGTTATGGCCCATCTCATCACTTGTAAATCTTGAACTCATCATCGGGGGGCAACTGTTCATTATTCCAACATCCAGCTTCCTAGCATTCTTAAATCCATCCAATTGTAATGTCTCTCTTCCTTCTATTGGTACCAAACTAAGACGTGATTACTCAGACTCATCTTGGAGTTACAATTGCTCCATATTACCAACATTATACCTCCTTTACGTCCAATAATACTTCATCCCTTCATATTCTCGGGGTATCCCATATATCAAGATAAAACTTATACTTATGAAGTCCACTCCATGGAACATCATTATCCTTTCCAGGGGTCAAGTGTCCTCATAGGGTACTACCACCCTTGAAATACACAAATTCTTCCATAGACCATATTTCTCATATCCTCGGAAATGGTCAAAATCTTTCTTCATAGAGTAACAACTCATAAAATCCAAATCAGTACCAAACGATGCTATCTTTATTGATTCTCAAATTATTACAATGTCCTGCATTTCCATCACATGCCTCAACTCAACACCTCACTAATAAAAAGAAATGTCCCCACTTCTACTACTATATTTATCATTACAACTCAACTATTTATCACAAATCTCCTTCTCCTTGGGACATTCTCTGGCAAAGTGTCCTGCTTCATCACAACGGAAACATATTACTTCTGTCAAGTCTCGAGGTTTCCTTGTGATTATATAGCCTCCTGGGGTCCTCATCTTCCCTTTTGGGCAATCATTGAAGTAGTGTCCTGAATTTTTGCACCTGAAACATGTGATATGACTTAGGTCCTTCTTTGTAGAAATTGGGTTGTTCCTGGAATCCAATCTATTTCTCTTTATGGACTTTTCCGTGCCAATTAGGGCTTCTATTTCCTGTGGGTCACACTCTACTTCCTCTATCAGGAATTCTACTAGATCCCCGTTCTGACAAATTTGGGAGATGTGTCCTTCTTCTCCACATGAATAGCATGACTTGGTGCAGGGTTTAATTCTGTTTCCTTTGTGTGTGTCCTCGACATCTTCCTTCATCGCTGGTTCTTCTAAAATTTCCATGTGGGCTCCTTTCATTGTTTCCTTGTTCTGCTGGATGGTTCTTTGTACCATGGGGTAAATGTGACACTGAGCGGGGTAGTGGGTAGTTCCTTCACACAAGAAACAAGTAACATGCCTAATTGGGCATTCTTCAGCTAAGTGACTTTCTTCACAATGAGGGCATTCATCCTTGTGTTCTTGATGGTTGTGTCCTATTTCTCCACAGAGCTTGCATGCACAAGGTTTCTTCATATCATTTCCATAAGGCTTCAACTTCTGGGACACAAGCCGAGACTTTAGCAGAGTCAACTTAAATTCTTCCCAAGTGGTTATTCCTTGCCATCCATTGATGGTTTGGTACATCCTCCACCAAGTAGCAGCACCTCTTTCAAAGCACTGAAGAGCATGTTGGTTCATATCCTTTTCGGCTATAGTGTTATTCTTCATGTGATCTTCCATATTCTGAATCCATCGGTCCGTCTCCGATTGACTTATCGGTCTCGGAAATGTAAGTTCATATCCATTCATCCTCTATTGGTTTCATGGGTTTTGGGGTGATATAAAAGGGATCGAGAGGGATACACACAATACAAATAATAGTTTTGAAGAGACAGATTTTATTTTGTGGCTGTCGGGAAAACATCAAACAAATGACAGCTCACAAAAGTCGTATCTAACGTAGGTATATAACAGGGGTTTTGGTCTTCTAAAGGTCAATAAATCTTCAAAGTCGCCAAACTCTTCAAGCCTTGTTCATATATCCGATGGCTTCTTCCGATCATGCTTGTCCTTCTCAAGTTCTTTTGCCAGATCATCTCTATTGACGCGAAGTCTCTCGTGGCATCCTTTAATATTTCTGGAGTTGCGTTCCAAACTTCTGGGTTTCAACATTCTCTGTATGAACCACGGTCCTACTGCCCTTTAGTTCATATCGAATCTCCGGTATCTCGAGGTTTTGCTCCTCCAGCTTGGCTACTTTCAGCTTCTGGGTCCTGAGTTCTTCACGAAATACTTCCTTGTCAAATACGGCTTCCTAAAGGTCCATTTTAAAAAAATTGATGTAATACTCCAGATCCTGGTGATATACCAGCTAAAGTTAAAAGTGCATCCTTTGCTGATAGATACTCCATCAGCCTTCTACCATCCAATCCTTCCGAAGAAATGCATGCTTAACTCAGCATGGTGACAATAGCACAAGCGGGTGATAACATCATGGTTAGCCGTGTTTATGCCCATGTCTCTGCCATGAGCTATCATTTCATAGTTGATATCTCCTGCCTTAGGGTTTTCTTGACAAAATCTTTGAGTTCTAATGCTCTATGTTCCGGTCTTTCTCCGACCCACCTTGATCTCAGGTATTGACAGCTTCAATAGTCTCACAAGTTCCATAAGGGTAACTCTCCTAGGTCATACCAATCTGGAAATTCTTCAGAGCCTTCAAATTCTCCTAGTCTTCGAAGTCTTCAACAGTTGTAGTTTCCATTATTATAATGCACGGTAAAATCCTCTTCATTCCAAAGTGGTCTTAGTTGTCCGATATCTTCTCGGAGTGGTCTCATCAGCTAAATCCTCGCGTAGTCAAAAGGGGAAAAGGGGTATAGTCTAACTAAAAGGGATATTTTGATAAATCTCAAAAAAGAAGAGATGTAGAAGATATTTTGAAAAATAAAGTTTGAAGGAGAAATCCTTCCTATGGGCTTGCCAGTTTCTAGGGTCACGTCCTACAGTCAACATGTGCTCTGATACCATCTTGTAGCAACCCGACCTTAGACGGTCAAGTCTCTATGCTTAAGTGTCATCCCTGGATCGGTATGCTAACACACACAATACTCGAGGATTTATAAAAGAGGTAAATCACATGTATAAAGCAACGTAAATACTATTACCACAATCCATATAGCAGAAGTAACAAAAAGGTTGTGGATTCCCATCAACACCAACAGCATAGTTGAGTGTAGAAATCGTAACCCTAACGTATCACTTACTCGTCGTAAGATTCCTGCAACATGAGACATTGCAGCCATGTAGGTCAGTACATTGAATGTACTGGCAATTTCACACTGTAGAGCAATGCTGAATAATGGCTATCACTACATGCCTATTTGGCTGGTGGAGGCTCTAAGTTTAATTTTGCATAAAGATAATTTTCCCTGCAACAAAGGAATATATTTTATTTAACTACAAAGTTTGTTGATAATATTGAGAATGGTAACCCCATCTCAATCCCAAAATAATAATCAATAACCCAACAAATTAATTAAGTAAAGTGATGAGATCAAACTAATAATTGAAGTACCAGATACTCAAGATGTCCATAACCGGGGACACGGCTAATTATGATTAGTTTGTACACTCTGCAGAGGTTTGCGCACTTTTCCCCACAAGACTCGATCTCCTCCGTTGGATTTCTCCCACTTCATGGTGTTTGAGAAACGGATGACTGAGACACAGTCTTTCTGAAGAGGTCCACTTAACCGATAGATAGGCCGGTACACCTACAATCCCCTACATCTGCTAGCCCATCATGGAAAGGATTCCCACAACTTACTCAACTATGCCAGAGCCCATATTGGCTTGTGGATGCACACAGAAGTTTCCAGCATTAATAATCTTATGATCCCTTTGAGCCTGGGTGGCATTCCATAGGGTGATCACACGGGTACTCCGGGATCCCCTTGGGCAAGCACTGGGTTCTCCAAGTGCTCGGCAAACCACTGGGTGCTCTAGGGTGCCCCAACCAATCCACCCAGATGTGTATTAAAGTAGCCACCTTAAGTTAAACCTTAGTTAACAGTAACTCTCACAACTTTCATGAATTCTTTCAAAACCAAACCACGTCTACAAGCATAGCATAGCAGTGTAAGCATAACATAGTAACACCTTGGGTTTGAAATGCAAGACAATAGGTTCCTACCTCATCAACTACATCCCAATACCCACATGTTATCTATTCTACTCATGCAATGTTTGAGGGTAAAACTAATGCATAAAAACTAGGTATGAAAAATATGATCAAAGTGTGAACTTGCCTTGTACTGTTGATGAAGATGATTTGCACTCATAACTCCTGATAGTTCAACTCATCACACTCCGTTCAATCTATCGTGAGCAAACAATTGCATACATAAGTACTCATGCAAAAGAATCAAAGAAAAGACTTCGCAAAACTTCAAAAACAAGCAATTAACTCTTGCGACAGAAAACAATTTCTAACGGTACCAAAATTGGGTGGATTTTGTCTTATCAGAAAGTTTAGGTCAAGAGCTTTGATTTGCAAAAAGAATCAACTAAATCGGAGTTACGAAACTCAAGTTATGATCAAAAGAAGTTTGAATATAAATCTGAACAAATTTTGAAAATTGAAAATTTCAAAAAAATTGATGTCACAGGTTCACTGGATAGGTGAAAACAAGACAAAACTATAGGCGCTGATTTCATCTAATTTGGATGAACGAGTAAAAAGTTATAGTTATTTGAAAAACCAGGGCCATGTTGTTTTACGGAAAAAAATAGTTACGGCTAAAAGAATTCTAGGTCTAATGTATAAATACAGAGACTAATTGATAATCTAATTATTCTACCGTACTAGTTTAGAAATAATAAACTACAGAAGTATAAAAAACAAAAACGAAGAAAGATACCTTAAAAGGTAGAGAAAAGATGATTTCGCGGAGAAGGGACAATTTTCAAAAGTCCTGCCGGAGAGGAGAATTTTTTCTTCTTTAATGAATCTAGTCAAATCAAAATATTGATTTAACCCAAATTGGATGATTTTTGAAGGCTCTATAGGTCTATACTAGCAAAAGGCACGTGCGTTGCAACGGGAGAGAAAAATCCAGTCATATCTTTAGCTGGGTCAGTTGGACAAACTATGTATGGCTGGTTGGCAGGTTATGCTTGTTGGGCCAAAACAGGTGGCAAGTAACGAAATCAAATAGCTTACGTGAAATTAATTGAAGCGGGACCAAACGAAGCGAGACGAAACTTAGAATATCACCTCCTTTTAATAGTAGGTATAGATTTATAGGTTGAAGGGATGCGTGACCATTTAAGATTAGACAATGTGGGACTAAACGTAAACAAAAATAAACGAAACAGGGAGAAAGTCACGCCTCGCACGGGCCTAAAGGCCATCGGCCGGCCACGCGCGTACGCAGTTTTTTTTCCAAAGGAAGAAAGAATAAAAAGAAATTTAGGAAGAAAAAGGCTGGCTAGGCCTAGCCCATTTAGGAGAAAAAAATAAGATGAGGCGACCGCTGCCACTATGCTACATGTGTGGGCGACAAATAATTATGGGCTGCACGTACAGTTTCTTTTAATAAAAACAATCGTAAAACCGAATAAGGAAAATAAAATAAAATTTTATATAGGCATATTATATATCAAAATTTTCATAAAAAGATTTTCTGTAACATGAACATTTTTCTAGCATCAAATAAAATTTACAAAAATTCAAATAAAGCAAAGAGTGCTACTGTTGCAATAAAATCCAATAAAAATCATTTTAAAAATACCAAATGAATTCAAATATATTTTTCTCAAATTTTCTACTGTAGGGAATCATTTTACCCTATTTCCATTTATTTTATTTTGGAGAAAAATAATTTGAATAAAATCCAAATAACTCCAAATTGAAAATAATTTCAAAGGGACTTTAAATTTGATTCTTTTAAACTTCCAACTCATATTTCATATGTTTTGAAGAAGTCATTTGATCTTCTCTCATGAAAATCATTGAGTTTCTTAAAGTTTCTAAATTTGAAATATTTCAAAATGAAATTCAAATCTTTTCAACAACCCTTTTCATTTATTTAAATGGAAGAAGTCATGCCATCTTCTCTCTAGGGTTTTATGATGAAATAAATTTGAATTCTTGGAGATCAGAAAGCAAAGTGAAAGTTTTGGGAAAGTCATTTTATTCCCTCTCATTTAACTTCCAAAAAATTTCGAACTTCACTCAATTTCACACAAGCAACCACACCACAATCAAACAATCAATCAAATCTATTTATTTAATATAACATTCCAAAATTTAGAATTTTGGGATGTTACAAGCGTGAAGACTTTTGTTTTTGTATTTTCATTTTTCTCCTTCTTGAGTCATATGAAACATTGTACTATTAAAGGGGGTCGAGGTAAAACTAAGTAAAAGTTTCCAAGTGATGCTCATCTCAAAATCCTACACCTACCAATCCTTTCGAGTGAAGCCATTGGAAATCTCATACAGTTCACTCAATTTCTTTAGTGATAAAGACGAAGATCTTCTGGTCTCTGAGGAATTTGTTCTGACTTAGGAGTTAGGAATTTGCCAGTGCGGATTACCTACAAGTGAGGAACATGATAGCCCTGAGGAATTTGAGAGCTCAATTTTCCGACCGTTGTTGTGCTATGCGCCAGCTGTCCCAAAATATATACCCACCTAACGGTCATATCATTGAAGGGCATTTATGTCTTATCATGTCGAGCTGCTCCCTAGGCTATAAATAGTTGCCCCCTACAACCACTAGCTAGTTGGATCCTCCGCGAGAAACTGACACTTGTCATTGAGAGCATCCCATCCTTTGTGGAAAACCCAAACCCAAATACCTACAAACCCAAAGTGATTGAGCATCACTGAAGAGATTGTTCCTGTGTGGAACCGCCGCTTGTTACCTTTGAGGATTGTGCATCCTCCAGATGTTTAGGCGTCATGATCTAGATCATCCAAGAGAAAATTGTGGATCGCTGAGTGACCGAGTCTGTGAAGGTTTGGAAGTCACCTGAAGACTTACCACGAGTGATTGGGCGAGGTCTGTGTGACCTTAGCTTAAGGAGAATACGGTGAGGACTGTGTGTCCTCAGGTTTAAATACCTAGCCGCTCCAACTAGACATACGACTGTCACAGTGTTGGAACTAGTCTACCAAATCACTGTCTTCACCAAGGTGCTGGTTCTATTTCCTCGACCGTTTCATTTCCTCATCCATATGTTGAAGTACTTGATCGTTACTATTTGAAGACTTTGACTGAAGACATTCTCAATTTCCTCAATCCCAATTCTTCAGTCAGTTTGTCTTCAGCCTGCTTATCATGTGTTTATGCTACTTGTACTCTGTACTTGTTTTCATTTCATCATGATGACTGTGCTACTACTCTGTTATGCTTGCATCTGAGTACTTATTCCGCTGCTAAGTAGTTTGTTGCTTAGGAATTTCCTCACCCGGAAATTCCTCAGTGACCAATTTGTAAAAATCGCCTATTCACCCCCCCTCTAGTCGATATAACGTACTTTCAAAGTCCAATTAAGCGTCTTGATCTATCTCTATAGATCTTTATGCCCAATATATAAGCAGCTTCACTGAGGTCTTTCACTGAAAAATTCTTATTTAAGTATCCTTTTATGCTATCCAGAAATTCTATATCATTTCCAATCAACAATATGTCATCCACATATAATATTAGAAATACTACAAAGCTCCCACTCACTTTCTTGTAAATACATGCTTCTCCAAAAGTCTGTATAAAACCAAATGCTTTGATCACACTATCAAAACGTATATTCCAACTCCGAGAGGCTTGCACCAGTCCATAAATGGATCATCAGAGCTTGCACACTTTGTTAGCACCTTTAGGATCGACAAAACCTTCTGGTTGCATCATATACAACTCTTATTTAAGAAATCCATTAAGGAATGCAGTTTTGACGTCCATTTTCCAGATTTCATAATCATAAAATGCGGCAATTGCTAACATGATTCGGACAAACTTAAGCATCGCTACGGTGAGAAGGTCTCATCGTAGTCAACTCCTTGTAGTTGTCAAAAACCTTTCACAACAAGTCGAGCTTTGTAGATAGTAACATTACCATCAGCGTTAGTCTTCTTCTTGAAGATCCATTTATTCTCTATGGCTTGCCAATCATCGTGCAAGTCAACCATAGCCCACACTTTGTTCTCATACATGGATCCCATCTCAGATTTCATGGCCTCAAGCCATTTTGCGGAATCTGGGCTCATCATCGCTTCCTCATTGTTCGTAGGTTCGTCATGGTCAAGTAACATGACCTCCAGAACAGGATTACCGTACCACTCTGGTGCGGATCTTACTCAGAAACCTTCGAGGGAGTTACTTTTGGAACAAACATGATCCAGGAGACTTGGAGTGGACGTCAAGAAAAAAGCGAGGAGGCCACGAGGTAGGAGGGCGAGCCCCCCCACCCTCGTGGGCCCCTCGCAGCTCCACCGACGCACTTCTTCCTCCTATATATACCCATATACCCCGAAAACATCCAGGAGTACCACGAAACCCTATTTCCACCACCGCAACCTTCTGTACCCGTGAGATCCCATCTTGGGGCCTTTTCCGGCGCTCTGCCGGAGGGGGAATCGATCACGGAGGGCTTCTACATCAACACCATAGCCTCTCCTATGATGTGTGAGTAGTTTACCATAGACCTTCGGGTCCATAGTTATTAGCTAGATGGCTTCTTCTCTCTCTTTGGATCTCAATACAAAGTTCTCCTCGATTCTCTTGGAGATCTATTCGATATAATTCTTTTTGCGGTGTGTTTGTCAAGATCCGATGAATTGTGGGTTTATGATCAAGATTATCTATGAACAATATTTGATTCTTCTCTGAAATCTTTTATGCATGATTTAAATATCTTTGTAATTCTCTTCGAATTATCAGTTTGGTTTGGCCTACTAGATTTATCTTTCTTGCAATGGGAGAAGTGCTTAGCTTTGGGTTCAATCTTGTGGTGTCCTTTCCTAGTGACAGCAGGGGCAGCAAGGCACGTATTGTATTGTCACCATCGAGGATAAAAAGATGGGGGTTATATCATATTGCTTGAGTTTCTCCCTCTACATCATGTTATCTTGCCTAATGCATTACTCTGTTCTTATGAACTTAATACTCTATATGCATGCTGGATAGCGGTCGATGTGTGGAGTAATAGTAGTAGATGCAGAATTGTTTCGGTCTACTTGTCGCGGACGTGATGCCTATATACATGATCATGCCTAGATATTCTCATAACTATGCGCTTTTCTATCAATTGCTCGACAGTAATTTGTTCACCCACCGTAGAATTTGCTATCTTGAGAGAAGCCACTAGTGAAACCTATGGCCCCTGGGTCTATCTTCCATCATATTATTTTCCTATCAACTTGCTATTTCTATTTTGCAATCTTTACTTTGTAAAATCTATACAACAAAAATACCAAAAATATTTATCTTATTATTTTTATTAGATCTCACTTTCGTAAGTGACCGTGAAGGGATTGTCAACCCCTTTATCGCGTTGGTTGTGAGGTTCTTGTTTGTTTGTGCAGGTACGAGGGACTTGCGTGTAGTGTCCTACTGGATTGATACCTTGGTTCTCAAAAACTGAGGGAAATACTTACGCTACTATGCTGCATCACCCTTTCCTCTTCAAGGGAAAACCAACGCAAGCTCAAGAGGTAGCAAGAAGGATTTCTGGCGCCGTTGCCGGGGAGGCTTACACTAAGTCAAGTCAAGATTTGATCTCCCAGCAACTGGCCAATTCTGGCGCCGTTGCCGGGGAGATCTACACACAAGTCAAGACATACCAAGTACCCATCACAAACTCTTATCCCTCACATTACATTATTTGACATTTGCCTCTCGTTTTCCTCTCCCCCACTTCACCGTTGCTGTTTTATTCGCCTTCTTTTCCATCCGCCTCTTTTCTGTCTGCCCTTTTTCTTGCTTCTTGTGTGTCTGTATGTTAGGTTGTTGGTTTTTGCTATCATGGCTAGTCCTTCTATCATTGTTAGTACTCCTGATCATGAAGTTCTCAATTTTAAACAAAGGGAGGGAGAAAATTTAAAAGATGCTTGGTATAGAATTTGCAATGCTTAGAATAGATCCACTAGGAAGCAATCCACTTCTGTTCTTCTTCACAATTTTTATGTAGGCATCACCCCTTGGAATAGATATATTCTTGATACCATTACCGGAGGGAATTTCTTGGGTAGCCATACTTTTGATTCTTATAATGCTATGATAGATTTGTTTGGGCCACCACCTCTCTTGGTTAATGGAACTATTTTAACTTTGGAACATGTGATGCAAAGGCTTGAAATTATTGAAAATAAAGTTGCCACTGTAGAGTTGATTGAGAATTTGTATAAAAAGATCCACAACTAGATTACCTAATATGGATCTAAGGTAGGAGTTACTCTGATTTTTTTAAAGAAAAGAACCCATAGTTAACGAAAAGATAGATCAAGATTCCACTAGGATTGATGAACTTGAGGATATTATTACCAACTTAGGGTCTGTCTTTTCTTCCGTGAAAAATACTCCAAATCTTCCTACTACTAGAGTTGCCAAGTTTATGTATGTGCCTAAAAATAAAAAGGGTGAATCTTCTAGTAAGGAAGATGCGGACCTCAAAGCAATAAGTGTTCACCCCAAATTTTTCACTATCATTAAGGAACCTTTTGCTACAAATGATTTTCTTGATTCCTTGCCTAGGAGTTTGATCATTAATAAAAAGAAGGAAACTCCTAAGGGTTATAAGTGTTCTATTAAAGAATTGCCTACCAAAGATGACAATACCTAGATCTATTCTTGTTTTTATGCCTAGCTAGGGGCGTTAAACGATAGCGCTTGTTGGGAGGCAACCCAATTTTATTTTTGTTTCTTGCTTGTTGGTTCTGTTTAGTAATAAATAATTCATCTAGCTTTTGTTTATATGTAGTTTTATGCTTTTAATTAGTGTTTGTCCCAAATAGAACCTTTGGGAAGACTTGGGGGAAGTTTTTGCGATCTTGCTGTAAAAAACAAAAACTTTAGCACTCACGAGATTTGCTGCCATTTTTTTACTGGAGAGTGCGATTAGGTTGATTCTTTTTGCATATGATTAATAGACAAATACCTCACGTCCACCAATTTATTTCAGAATTTGTGCGGTTATAGAAGTATTCGAAACCTACAGATTACTACTGAAAGTGCATTATATCGACTAGAGGGGGGTGAATAGGCGATTTTTATGAAAGTCTTCAAAACGTGGAAGTTCCGAAGACAAACGATAGAAATAAACCTATTACCATGCAGCGGAAGGTAGACTACACTAGGCAAACCATAGTCAAGTATTCAATGAAGTGAAAGCACAATGACTAATAGCAGCTAGGTAGTAAGGATCAGGTAGGAAGATATTAAGAAGCCAATCAGAACAAGCAGTCACTCATTGAAGACAGAAAATAGTGCAATCATACAATGACTTCACAAGGACCAACAGTAAGTAAAGGGAAGGGAAGGATGAAACCAGTGACTTGTTGAAGACAATGATTTGTTGGACCAGTTCTAGTTGATGTGACAACTGTACGTCTGGTTGGGGCGGCTAGGTATTTAAACCTTAGGACACACAGTCCGGGACACCCAGTCCTAAACACGCAGCTCAGGACACCCAGTCCTCACCGTATTCCCCTTGAGCTAAGGTCACACAGACCTCGCCCAATCACTCTGGTAAGTCTTCAAGGTAGACTCCCAAACCTTCACAGACTTCGTTCACCGGCTATCCACAATGTCTCTTGGATGCTCAGAACGCGACGCCTAACCGACTGGAGGATTCACAGTCCTCAAGTGTAATAAGTCTTCAGATCACACAGACAAGAAGACTTAAGTGATGCCTAACACTCTTTGGCTCTGGGTGGTTAGGGCTTTATCCTCGCAAGGAATTCTTTCTCAAAGGCTTCGAGGTGGGTTGCTCTCAAACGACAAAAGTCGTACTCTAACTCTAAGCAGCCAACCGTTTATGGTTGTAGGGGGTGGGCTATTTATAGCCACTAGGCAACCCGACCTAATTTGTCCGAAATGACCCTGGGTCACTAAGGAACTGACACGTGTTCCAACGGTCAGATTTCAAACACACACGACAACTTTACTTGGGCTACAAGCAAAGCTGACTTGTCCGACTCTGGACAAGATTCGCTCTCATAGTCTTCACTCGAAGACATAGGTTTTGGTTAAGCATCACTTCAGTCATTCTGACTAGTTCTCTTGGACCCCACTTAACAGTACGGTGGTTCCTATGACTCAATAAAGGTGAAAAGGAACTACGAAAGATCTGAGTCTTCGAGCTCCATAGGCTTCATGCGATGTCTTCTCTTGTCATAGTCTTCAATGAGAATATCTTCATATACCACCTTTGACATCAATGTCTTCATACATTTTTAGGGGTCATCTCTGGTAGGAAAACCGAATCAATGAGGGACTTCTACCTGTGTTATCCTGCAATTCTCACAAACACATTAGTCCCTCAACTAGGTTTGTCGTCAATACTCCATAACCAACTAGGGGTGGCACTAGATGCACTTACAATCTCCCCCTTTTTGGTGATTGATGACAAACTAGTTGAAGTTTTTAATGGGGAATATAATATGTGAAATTGTAAACGATAAGGAATTGTCTTCATTAGTTGCAAGGGCTCCCCCTGAAGATGTGCATATAAGTAATTTGCTTTTGGAATGCAAATGCACATGGCAGGTTGTACTCGTGGAGATCCTCTTCAACTTATGATGACAATTCATTATGCATGAGAAGGTATGTGAAGATAATGACATGCATAATGGAAAATGGACATCTGCAAAATGATCTAAGTGTGGAATTTATCGTCGCACATGCGGAATTTATCGTCACATCACGAAGTAGCAAATAAGTAGCAGACGACCATCGAGTTTAGGTGTTACAACTCAAAGAACCAAAAGTATCAAAACGAGAGTTGTAAACACGAGGCAAAATATAAAGCAACCGCCCATGTGGACCCGCTTGAAGACTATCAAACTCATATGCTTCTCCCCCTTTTGTCAGTAAGGACCAAAAAGGTTTGAAGACATAGAGCATCTACTCGTTCCCATGAAGAGTAGGTGAAGCAGTAGGGTCGTCGGTGGTGTTCGGCGGTGCAGAAGAACTTGGAGCAGTGTCAAAGCGTGCTGAAAGAGGTGGCGGTGAAGTAGCATCGTCTTCGTCCTCGATCACTCTGGGATTCACAGTTGCAGCAGAGGAAGAGAACTCAGAGTCTTCAAGAGATGGAGTTCGTCGCAGCACTGCCCTTCGGGGAGGTGTGGAGTCAAACTTGAAGCATTCAGAGAAGCCATCCTCTTGAAGATCATCTCAAAGCACATAAGCGTCAGCCCTTTCCATGTGCGTCGAGAGGTTTCATGGGCAACAAAGGCATTCTTGGTGGCAAGATTGCGAATGCGGTTGACATCCACCAAGAGGCTTTGCATTTGGCGCTTCAGCCAGTCATGATTCCTATCATGTTTCTGATGAAGAGCCACAAGAAGATATCGGTCGTTGAGAACACGAGATCGCTTCTTGGGTCGTTGGGCAATAGTGCTTTCGGTGGCTTCAGTAAGGGCACGATGAGGTGCACGTGTAGTTCCAGCCAGAGGATAAACATGGGTGACTGCTTCAACTCCTTCAATGTTCTGAGAGAAACTTTGATGCTCCGCATTCTGAAGACTAAGAGGCTCCTTGGCAGGCTCAGGATAAATGGCTTCAACGGACATATCCACATCAGGCAGAAAGATACAATGATTGCGAGCAGATGGCTGATATGAGATAGCGGAGTGGAGTTTAATCAGCCGCATTATCCATGGAGCGTAGAACTTCAAGCCAGAAAGATCAGAGCCGGATGCAGCAAGTTGGCGGATGAAGAAGTCCTGTGCATTGAAGCATTTGCCATGAAGAATATAGAAGACCAAAGTCTTCATTGCACCTTCCAGCTTGGCATGTGGAGAATGTCCTTTGATGGGCCAGAGAGTTCACCTTATGATGTGATAAATAGTCCTTGGCAGATACTCAAGGTCGTCAACAAGGAACTCCTTAGGATATGCAGCATCTTGTGGCAATGGATTCATCATACTGAGCATCTGACTCATGTTTGGTTCAGGCTTCTGAAAGATGCTCTCCATAGCTTCACTGTGAAGCTGACAGCCAGGTTCGTAGAGATCGCCAGGAGTGGGCAGACCAGTGAGCTCAATGATATCAAAGGCTTTGGCTTCGTGATGATCATTTCCTGTCATCCACTCCAAGACCTAAGTCTTCGGATCTCTGTTGTACCCATGGATGTGAAGTGTGGCATAGAATTGGAGCAGCAACTCTTCATTCCAGTGCTCTTGGTCGGTGACAAACCGCAACAATCCAACCTCTTTGAAGCAATCCAGAGCTTCCTCCAGACAGGGCAGACCAGCTATTGCTTCGATGTCAAGACGCTTATGTGGGAAGATGCGACCTTGATTGTACAGAATGCAGGAGTAATAGCTTCGATGCAGATAGCTCCAGAACCGATCAGAAGATATTCTTTCCCTTGAGTAGGGGTTTTTGGAGCTATTGAAGAAAGTGTTGTCTGCTTTGAAGCCATTGACATTGAAGGATCCAGGTGCTGATGCAGGACCTGGAAACCTGGGCAACCTTGGAATTGGCTTCTGTACCTGAGGCCTGTGCTCAACATGATAGTCAAACTAAGGACCAGCAGCAGGCGCAGGAACAGAAGTAGTAGTATCATTGGCTTCACTGACTTGTCCTTCTGGTGCTTGGGTTGGTGTAGGCTCCACATTGGCTTCAGCCATGATAACGTCAGTGGCTTCGGTGGCAGCCTCAAGATTCTCAACCTCCACTTGATGAGCTGGAGGGTCGGTCACAGTCACGTTCTCCTTGAGAATAGCTTCTTGGTGAGACAGGGGTGTAGCAACTCTTGGGGTTTCTTCTTCATCGGCTGATGCAGCCGGAATGTCTTCAGCAGCTTTAGCTTCAGACTCGGAGATTGGAGGCCTTGGTCCTTTGCGAAGCCTGCGTAACGCTGGCGACGCCTGCGGAGTTGGAGTTGGCTGGGCCTCAAAGTCATCTTCCTCTTGTGCTTGTGGGTGATCAGCCCATGATGCATCTTGAGCAATTGGCGTCAGAGGACGACCAATGCTGATGAGTTCGCCGTGCATTAGCACAGGCGATGATACCTGTTGGTGCTCGATCTGAGGAAGAACTGCATCATCTTTAACATGGTCATGGTGACCAATGTCTTCAGCAGCGGTGGGATCAGCTGCTGGAAAGTCTTCAGCTTCATGAGCCTCTGTGGAAGCAGGCTCATGGACAGTCAGTTGGCGCTCTTGATGTTCAGCGTCAGGGCGAACCATGGAGATGGGTTCAACAATTAAGGGCTCTGTGGGAGCAGCCCGTTCCTTCTTGGTCTTCCACTTCTTCTTGGAGGGAGCAGCATCAGAGGCTTCAGGATATTTCCTCTTTCTGGCTTCAGCCTCAGCAATCCTCGTCTTCTTCAGTTCTGAAGCGGTAGACCTGGCTTTTGGCTTCGAGCCAGTCATGCTGGTTGGGAAGACAATGGGATGTGCTTCCTGCCTTGGTGCGTCGAGTTCGGCCATAGCAGGCTTCTTCTTCTTCTTCTTTGCAGCCATCCTGGGGTCAATGCCAGGACGCCCAAGGGCCTTGCGCTTCTCAGCCTCATTGTAGGCTTGCACACACTTGTCAGCCAGGCTCTTCATGCGCTCACGAGAACCTTGAGCTTCTTCACGCTTCTTGAGAAAGGCTTCTTTAAGATCGTGTAGCATGATCTTGAAGTTCTTGACCTCTTGCACGCTGAGCTTGGCCATATGTTTCTTGAACTGAGCTTTCTCAAAGTCAATCTTCTGCTTCAGTTCGATGACGCGCTGAGCTAGAGCTAGCTCTGAAGCAATGGCGCCATGGAAGGCGACACTAAGACCAATGGGAAGTTGCAGGTCTTCAAAGCTGAGGTTGGGCGTTTCAAACCACTCATCGATGAAGTCGTGGATGATTGCCACGTCAAAGAGAGGCAAATTGTTGAAGATTTCTGCTTCTTCTTTGCTCTTGATCAGTTGCTCAAGAGCGTCATCTGCAAGATTTTCATCACTGGACAGATCAATGGCATCGTTGCGCAGAATAGCAGCAGCAGTCAGTTCTTGGATGGTGTGTGGCAGAGGCATCTTGACTTTCTGGGGCTTGGAGATGCGTGATAGATCTTCAGACTGCACACTGTCTTCAGGAGGTGCAGTAGACAGTGGCTTCGCGCTGTGAGATTTTTGGTGGAGCAGCTGATCTTGAAGCCTTAGCCTTCTTTGGCTTCTGCGGCTTTGGAGTAGGAGCTGGGGCTTCATTAGTGTCAGCATCATCATCAGAATGATCCACTTTGGCACCTTGAACTGAGATGTGAGTGATGAGGCCATCAAGATTGTAGAAAGGACCGATGACATTGGGTTCTGCATCGCGTGTGTCGTCAGCCCGGGGAGCAGAAGGACCAGGGTTGAAGTCTAGTCCCAATGACTTCTTGTTTTCCTTGGCCGATGCCTTTGCATGCTGGAAGTTGCGCTTGAAGAGATTATCGTCACGACACCATAGAAATGATGATGGGTCGGCATCTTCAGGCCGAGGTCCACGGACCGTACATGGATAGAAACCCTGAGCAATAGCTTCAGCTCTGTTCTTGGGTGGAAGGCCTCGGAAGAGAATATCACCCCAAGGACTTTTGATAGCACTCTTCTCAGCATATTCCTTGGTCACGAATCTGTATTTGTACCACTGTTCTGCCCAATATCTTCGAATCCACTGGATTCGGGTCTTGCGCTGATTATAATTCTCTTCAGGATCTGTCTTGTAAAGCTCTGAGAGGTCATCAGGCAAATCTCTTGATGTTCCCCCATGATGCTGTCTGCCTCCCTTCCTTGCAGATTTCTCTGTAGCCATGAACTTTAAACTGAATGGCTTCAACACGTTCAAAGGCTTCAGAGGCTTTCGCTTGCTGGACAAACAGGAACTGGCTTCGGGAGAATTTATATGATGCTGTAAGAATTCTGCAAATGAATGCAGACTATGAGAACCAAGGGATTCTCCCATGGACATGTACCTATGACAGCATTAAGGTGCGAGGGAAGGGGAAGAGGTCATATGCATTCTCAGAAGATTTTGAAGATAAATCAGTTTAGAAGACATTGACCTCATCGTGCGAAGACATTCACTCATAGATAAGGAGTTGGTTCCAGATTTGTATGAATCTAGAGATTAGTACAAGTGAGGAATCTAACTGCTTTGTGAAGCATAAGTGAACATACTAGGCATAATATGAGATGCAGTATGAAGTGGATCCAACATGTGTGAACAGAAACTACTTGTGGTAGAAAGTGATGAATCTGTAGGATCAAAGGGGCCGTAAAAAGCAAGTTTTATTTACCACACAAGGAACTGCTAGACGGAGTGGAAGAGGAGGCCGAGCAGTTCGATCGTCTGTGCCCTAACTTGGCGACGGAGGACACCTAAGGTGACGACGGAGAAGACGATGTCCACGGTCGGCGTGAAGACGGTGTCGGAGAGGTTGCGGCAGCTAAGCGCTTCGTCGCCGGCGTCGTCGAGGGCTAGCGGTGGCGCTAGGGTTCATGCGAGAGTGGAAGAAGAGATCATGACTGTGGTGAGGCGTGTATTTATAGGGACATGGGTGGCTTAGTGTCATTACACAGGTGCCCCTGGCGATTCACATCTGAGGAACACGTGGCCATCATGCAGCATGTCGGAGGTTGTTCCATGTCCCACGCATGCCTGGATTGTCGGGTGGTCGTTCCCACTTCTCCGGGTTTCAGGTGAAGGAATGAGCATTGAAAACGGACTTAATGTTTGTCTCTGTATCTTCTGCTGACAAGGACGCAGAGAAGACATTCGACAGTTTCAATAGAATGCATATGATTTGGAGAGATAGAGTTTGAGATAGAAAGCATAGAGAGGTTAGGGTCCGATCACATTCACTTAGTTCAAAAGATTCAACAAGAAGACATAGCTATAAGTGA
Source organism: Triticum dicoccoides (assembly GCF_002162155.2). Taxonomy (NCBI): domain Eukaryota; kingdom Viridiplantae; phylum Streptophyta; class Magnoliopsida; order Poales; family Poaceae; genus Triticum; species Triticum dicoccoides. Next base: position 184,173,657 of record NC_041386.1, on the reverse strand, counting down.
ATGCTGTAGAGGACAGAACACTAGTATATATATATAATCAACATAGTGAAGATAATCATGAAGACATGTTGAAATTGAAGCCAAACCAAACGTGAAGACATAGTAAATGTAACGCCATGGGTAAAACACTTCAAACAGAAGAATTTGGTGGTGGCGTTACCCACCGTATAGGAAGTATTAGGCCCAGACACGGCACACAATTATCGTGGCGCTCCGAAGTCAAATTCCACATTAATGTATTCACACTTAGAATGTATGTCTTCATTGATTGAAGATATACTTTACTTCGTGTGTTGCACATCTAAGTCATCAATATGCATAAGTGTTAGGATGTGTGCCTGATCACAGGACATTTGAGGATTCCAAGATATTTAGCTCACACCGTAACTTGCAAAATCTCTTCTCATCCAAGGGCTTGGTGAAGATATCAGCCAATTGCTCTTCAGTGTTAACGTGTATGATATCAATGTCTTCCTTCACAACATGATCTCTGAGAAAGTGATGACGAATCTCAATGTGCTTTGTCTTCGAGTGCTGAACTGGGTTGTTGGCAATCTTGATGGCGCTTTCATTGTCGCAGTAGAGTGGCACTTGCTTCAGATGAATGCCATAGTCTTTGAGTGTTTGCTTCATCCACAGAAGCTGAGCGCAGCAAGATCCAGCAGCAATGTATTCAGATTCAGCAGTGGAGAGAGATACACAGTTCTGCTTCTTTGAAGACCAACATACAAGTGATCGTCCCAGAAAATGACATGTGCCTGATGTAGACTTGCGATCCACCTTGTCACCAGCATAATCAGCATCCGAGAATCCAACCAGATCAAACTGTGAGCCCTTTGGATACCATAATCCTAGAGTTGGGGTGTGAGCCAAATATCGAAGAATTCGCTTCACAGCTAAGTGATGCGACTCCTTTGGTGCCGCTTGGAATCGAGCACACATGCAAACACTAAGCATAATACTAGCCTAGATGCACATAGATAAAGTAAAGAACCAATCATAGAGCGGTATACCTTTTGATCGAACTATTTACCATTGTCGTCGGGACCCAGATGATGTTTGGCTGGCATTGGCGTCGTGAAGACTTTGCAGTCTTTCATACCGAACTTCTTCAGGCAATCTTTGAGATACTTCTCTTGAGATATGAAGATGCCGTTGCGTTGTTGTCGTATTTGAAGACCGAGGAAGAACTTCAGCTCTCCCATCATGGACATCTGATATTGCTCTTGCATCATATATCCAAACTCTTCACTGTACTTCTGATTGGTGCAGCCGAAGATAATGTCATCCACATATATTTGGCACACAAACAGTTCACCATCATATGTCTTCGTGAAGAGAGTGGGGTCGAGGGAACCAGGTATGAAGCCTTTGCTCTTCAGGAAGTATTTGAGTGTGTCATACCAAGCCCGAGGGGCTTGTTTGAGGCCATACAGTGCCTTGTTGAGCTTGTATACCATGTCAGGATGTTTTGGATCTTCAAAGCCAGGCGGTTGTGCAACATACACTTCTTCTTCAATCTTGCCATTGAGAAAAGCGCTCTTCACATCCATTTGATATAGAAGTATGTTATGATGATTTGCATAGGCCAGCAGTATGCGTATGGCTTCAAGTCGAGCCACAGGAGCAAATGTTTCATCGAACTCAATCCCTTCCACTTGAGTATATCCTTGAGCAACGAGACGAGCTTTGTTTCTGACAACTTAACCATGCTCATCTTGCTTGTTACGGTATATCCATTTGGTGCCTATTATATTGTGCTTCCGAGGATCAGGACGCCTAACCAGTTCCCATACATTATTCAGCTCAAACTGTTGAAGCTCTTCTTGCATAGCTTGAATCCATTCAGGTTCCATGAAGGCTTCTTCAACTTTCTTGGGTTCTATTATTGAGACGAATGCAAAGTGCCCACAGAAATTTGCTAGCTGTGTTGCCCTTGAACGAGTGAGCGGATCGGGTGCATTGATGCTATCAATTATTCTCTCAATCTGCACTTCATTGGCAACACGAGGATGTACAAGGCGAAGATTTTACTCTTGTTGATCATTGTCATTGTTAGAGGGATTGTCTTCAGGCTGAGCATTGTCTTCAGGTTGATCAGGTGCGGAGATGATAAGTTCCTCTTCAGGTTGAGCTTTAGAGGGTATGATTTCTCCAGTTCCCATTAGTTTGATTGATTCACTGGATGGAACTTCATCTAGCACATCTGGCAGGTGCTCTCTTTGTGAACCGTTAGTCTCATCGAACCGCACATCCACTGTTTCAACCACTTTATAATGAAAGAGATTGAAGACTCTATAGGAGTGCGAATCCTTTCCATATCCAAGCATAAAGCCCTCATGTGCTTTTGGTGCAAATTTTGAAGTGTGATGTGGATCCTTGATCCAGCACCTGGCGCCAAATACTCTGAAGTAACTGACATTTGGCTTCTTGCCAGTAAGGAGCTCATAAGATGTCTTGTTCAGAAGCTTGTGAAGATAAACATGATTGATTGTATGGCATGCAGTATCAATGGCTTCAGGACAGAATTTTCTTGGAGTCTTGTATTCATCAAGCATCGTTCGGGCCATCTCAATGAGTATTCTGTTCTTGCATTCGACGACGCCATTCTGCTGTGGCGTGTACGGGGCTGAGAATTCATGTGTGATGCCCAAAGTATCAATATATGTATCAAGGCCAGTGTTCTTGAATTCAGTGCCATTGTCACTTCTGATGTGCTTTATCTTGGCGCCATAGTTGTTCATTGCTCGATTTGCGAAGCGTCTGAAGACATCCTGCACTTCAGTCTTGTAGAGGATTATGTGCACCCAAGTATATCTAGAATAATCATCAACAATGACAAAGCCATAGAGATAAGCAGTAGTAGTAAGAGTTGAGTAATGAGTGGGACCAAAAAGATCCATGTGGAGCAGTTCGAAGGGTCTAGTTGTTGTCATGATTGTCTTCAAGGGATGTTTGGCCCTCGTCATCTTTCCTGCTTCACAGGCACCGCATAAGTGATCTTTCTTGAACTTGATGCCCTCGATGCCTATGACATGCTTCTTCTTTGCAAGGGTGTGGAGGTTCCTCATGCCAGCATGCCCTAGCCTCCGATGCCAGAGCCAGCATTCTGAAGCTTTTGCTAGAAGACATACGGCAAGTTGTGGTCCTGCTGAGAAATCTACCACGTACAAATCATCCTTCCTATACCCTTCAAACACTAGAGACTTGTTAGATTCCATTAGAACAAGGCAAAGATATTTTCCAAACATTATGATCATATTTAAATCGCAAAGCATTGAGACAGACATTAAGTTGAAGCCAAGGGATTCAACAAGCATGACTTTATACATGTGTTGATCCTTTGAGATGCAACTCTACCTAGACCCAATACCTTACTTTTACCAGTGTCAGCAAATGTGATGTGACTCTTGTCGGATGGACGTAAGGTTGAGTCCATAAGAAGGCTTCTTTTGCCAGTCATGTGATTGGTACACCCACTATCAATAATCCATTCTAAAGCAGCTGGTGTCGTACTCTACAGTGCAGTTAGGGGGATAGGCTTCAGAAAGAGAATTGTGAAGCAAAAACATTTGACGAACCAGTGGGTTATGAAAGCTTAGATCGAGATTAGGACTGATAGGGAGAGTGGCAAGTGATTCAGGAACGGAGTACATAATAAGACCATTCGGGCATTTGATCTTGCACCCTACAAGATGTTTAAGGTCCCCAGCAATAGCATTAGACGATTTTGGTTTTCTGCTGGAGACCCTTCCCTGCAAAAGAGAGTTAAGCTTTCTTAGCCACCCACATCTTCAAGGGTGGCTTAGAAGCAATAAGTCTAAGTGCAGCGTCTGAGAACTTTGGCTTTGGAGCCCTAGCAAAAAGTCTTGCAGGCAGACAATAGTACTCATAAGAATAAGCAGAATAGTTCTTGGTCTTATGAACATGGCGGTTTGATGAACTGCGCTCATATTCATAGGCCTGAGTATGGTTTCCCTGCAAAACATTTGCGTTAGTGCGACTCAGGTGAGTCCTCTGTCTGTATGAAGCCTTTGGACCGTATGAAGCCTGTGCTCTGGGGTTTGTCTTCTTCACCTGTGGTGTCATGATGACATTCACAGGAAGATTCTCCAAACACTTTTTCGGCACACAGATCTTCTTCATAGGCGGTCCATTCCTGCAGTTAGTACCAATATACCTGGCAAACACTTCACCATTCTGATTCTTAAACAGTTTATAGTTTGCATCAAAGGATTCATCAATGACAATGGGGTTAGCACAAGTGAAGCCAGATAGAGTGGATGGATCTGCTGAAGGTTCCTTTGCAGCAACCCATGTGGTTTTGGGGTACTGCTCAGGTTTCCAGTAAGAGCCATCAGCATTCATTTTCCTTACGAACCCAACACCCTCTTTCCTCGGGTTTTGGTTCAGGATCTGCCTTTTGAGGACATCACATAGTGTCTGATGCCCTTTAAGACTTTTGTACATCCCTGTTTCAAGCAATGTCTTCAACCTAGCATTCTCATCAGCAATAGCAGTGGTATCCTCAGTAGAGGGGTTAGTTCCCACATCAATAGTTGAAGATATTGCAACAGTAGCAGCAGTAGAACATTCAGCAGCAGAGGTAGCATTATCACGCTCAATGCATTTAAGACATGGTGGTTCAAATCTTTCCTGAGCTGAACTGGTCGGTTTGGCGCGAAGCGACTCGTTTTCTTTCTGAAGATCTTCATGAGCCGCTCTCAATTTCTCAAGATCTTGTTTCCTTTGAAGATAATCATAGGAAAGCCTTTCATGAGCCGTTGAGAGCGTTTCATGACGACTTTCAAGTTCCTCATACTTAACATGAAGATTTTTTATGTCTTCAATTAAGGACTGAGATCGAGTCATTTCAGCGTCTAACAGATCATGGCTTTTGTCTAACAGTTTTTGAATGTGTTCCATGGTTTTCTGTTGTTCAGTTGCAATTTTAGCGAGTGTTTTGTAGCTGGGTTTGGAACCACAATCAGAGTCATCGTCACTAGATGTTTGATAGTGAGTAGTGAGTGTGTTTACCTTGGCACCGCGTGCCATGAAGCAGTAGGTAGGAGTGGAGTAGTCTTTGTCATTTGCATAGGTGTCGGTGATGGAGTCATTGTCTTCAGTGTTGAAGATGGACTTGGTAACGTATGTTGTAGCCAGACTCGCAATGCCAGAATCGGACTCCTCCTCAGACTCCACCTCCGCCTCCTCGGAAGCGGACTCCTCCTCTGAATCCATTTCCTTGCCAACAAACGCACATGCCTTGCCAGATGAGCTCTTCCTGTGTGATGAAGACTTTGAGGAGGACTTGGAAGAAGACTTTGAGTATTTCTTCTTCTTCTTGTCATCAGAATCATACTCCTTGCTCTTCTTTTTCTTCTTGTTCTCAATGTCCCACTGCGGACACTCAGAGATGTAGTGGCCAGGTTTCTTGCACTTGTGGCATGTTTTCTTCTTGTAGTCATGAGCAGAAGCTTCATCATTCCTTGAGCTTGATCGTGAAGACTTTTTGAAGCCTTTCTTCTTGGTGAATTTTTGGAACTTCTTCACAAGCATAGCAAGTTCCTTTCCAATGTCTTCAGGATCATCAGAACTGCTGTCAGATTCTTCTTCAGATGAGGAGACAGCTTTTGCCTTCAAGGCGCGAGTTCACCCATAGTTTGGACCATAGATATCTCTTTTCTCAGAAAGCTGAAACTCATGTGTGTTGAGCCTCTCAAGTATGTTAGACGGATCAAGTGTCTTGAAATCAGGACGTTCTTGAATCATCAGGGCTAGGGTGTCAAACGAACTGTCAAGTGATCTCAGTAGTGTCTTGACGACCTCATGCTTGGTGATCTCAGTAGCGCCGAGGGCTTGAAGCTCATTTGTGATGTCAGTGAGTCGATCAAACGTGAGTTGGACATTCTCATTGTCATTTCTCTTGAAGCGGTTGAAGAGGTTGCGAAGGACACTGATTCTCTGATCTCTCTGGGTTGAGACGCCTTCGTTGACCTTGGAGAGCCAGTCCCAGGCTAGCTTAGATGTTTCCAAAGCACTCACGCGGCCATACTGTCCTTCGGTTAGATGACCACAGATGATATTCTTAGCAGTAGAGTCCAGTTGAACGAACTTCTTGACGTCAGCAGCAGTGACACCTTCTCCAGTCTTGGGAACGCCGTTCTTGATGACATACCATAGGTCGACGTCAATGGCTTCAAGATGCATGCGCATCTTATTCTTCCAGTAGGGATATTCAGTTCCATCAAAGACGGGGCATGCAGCGGAGACTTTAATTATCCCTGCAGTCGACATAGCTAAAACTCCAGGTGGTTAAACCGAATCACACAGAACAAGGGAGTACCTTGCTCTGATACCAATTGAAAGTGCGTTATATCGACTAGAGGGGGTGAATAGGCGATTTTTATGAAAGTCTTCAAAACGTGGAAGTTCCGAAGACAAACGATAGAAATAAACCTATTACCATGCAGCGGAAGGTAGACTACACTAGGCAAACCATAGTCAAGTATTCAATGAAGTGAAAGCACAATGACTAATAGCAGCTAGGTAGTAAGGATCAGGTAGGAAGATATTAAGAAGCCAATCAGAACAAGTAGTCACTCATTGAAGACAGAAAATAGTGCAATCATACAATGACTTCACAAGGACCAACAGTAAGTAAACGAAAGGGAAGGATGAAACCAGTGACTCGTTGAAGACAATGATTTGTTGGACCAGTTCCAGTTGTTGTGACAACTGTACGTCTGGTTGGGGCGGCTAGGTATTTAAACCTTAGGACACACAGTCCCGGACACCTAGTCCTGAACACGCAGCTCAGGACACCCAGTCCTCACCATATTCCCCTTGAGCTAAGGTCACACAGACCTCGCCCAATCACTCTGGTAAGTCTTCAAGGTAGACTCCTGAACCTTCACAGACTTTGTTCACCGGCGATCCACAATGTCTCTTGGATGCTCAGAACGCGACGCCTAACTGACTGGAGGATTCACAGTCCTCAAGTGTAATAAGTCTTCAGATCACACAGACAAGAAGACTTAAGTGATGCCTAACACTCTTTGGCTCTGGGTGGTTAGGGCTTTATCCTCGCAAGGAATTCTCTCTCAAAGGCTTCGAGGTGGGTTGCTCTCAAACGACAAAAGTTGTACTCTAACTCTGAGCAGCCAGCCGTTTATGGTTGTAGGGGGTGGGCTATTTATAGCCACTAGGCAACCCGACCTGATTTGTCCGAAATGACCCTGGGTCACTAAGGAACTGACACGTGTTCCAACGGTCAGATTTCAAACACACACGGCAACTTTACTTGGGCTACAAGCAAAGCTGACTTGTCCGACTCTCGACAAGATTCGCTCTCATAGTCTTCACTCGAAGACATAGGTTTTGGTTAAGCATCACTTCAGTCATTCCGACTGGTTCTCTTGGATCCCACTTAACAGTACGGTGGTTCCTATGACTCAATAAAGGTGAAAAGGAACTACGAAAGATCTGAGTCTTCGAGCTCCATAGGCTTCATGTGATGTCTTCTCTTGTCATAGTCTTCAATGAGAATATCTTCATATACCACCTTTGACATCAATGTCTTCATACATTTTTAGGGGTCATCTCTGGTAGGAAAACCGAATCAATGAGGGACTTCTACCTGTGTTATCCTGCAATTCTCACAAACACATTAGTCCCTCAACTAGGTTTGTCGTCAATACTCCATAACCAACTAGGGGTGGCACTAGATGCACTTACAACTATAGACTGTTCTGTTTTTGACAGATTCTATTTTTCGTGTGTTGTTTTCTTATTTTGATGAATCTATGGCTAGTATCGGGGGTATGAACCATAGAGAAGTTGGAATACAGTAGGTTTAACACCAATATAAATAAATAATGATTTCATTATAGTACCTTGAATTGGTGGTTTGTTTTCTTATACTAACGGAGCTCATGAGATTTTCTGTTGAGTTTTGTGTTGTGAAGTTTTCAAGTTTTAGGTAAAGATTTGATGGATTTTGGAATAAGGAGTGGCAAGAGCCTAAGCTTGGGGATGCCCAAGGCACCCCAAGGTAAAATTAAAGGAAAACCAAAAGCCTAAGCTTGGGGATGCCCCGGAAGGCATCCCCTCTTTCGTCTTCGTCTATCGGTAACTTTACTTGAGGCATATTTTTATTCACCACATGATTTGTGTTTTGCTTGGAGCGTCTTGTATGATTTGAGTCTTTGATTTTTAGTTTACCACAATCATCCTTGCTGTACACACCTTTTGGAGAGACACACATGAATCGTAATTTATTAGAATACCTATGTGCTTCACTTATATCTTTTGAGCTAGATAATTTTGCTCTAGTGCTTCACTTATATCTTTAAGAGCACGGTGGTGGTTTTATTTTATAGAAATTATTGATCTCTCATTCTTCACTTATATCATTTTGAGAGTCCTTTAGAACAGCATGGTAATTTGCTTTGTCTACAAAATTAGTCCTAATATAATAGGCATCCATGATGGGTATAATAAAAACTATCATAAAAAGTGCATTGAATACTATGAGAAGTTTGATGCTTGATGATTGTTTTGAGATATGAATATGGTGATATTAGAGTCATGCTAGTTGAGTAGTTGTGAATTTGAGAAACACTTGTTCTAAAGTTTGTGATTCCCGTAACATGCATGTATGGTGAACCGTTATGTGAAGAAGTCGGAGCTTGATTTATTTATTGATTGTCTTCCTTATGAGTGGCGGTCGGGGACGAGCGATGGTATTTTCCTACCAATCTATCCCCCTAGGAGCATGCGTGTAGTACTTTGTTTCGATAACTAATAGATTTTTGCAATAAGTATGTGAGTTCTTTATGACTAATGTTGAGTCCATGGATTATACACACTCTCACCCTTCCACCATTGCTAGCCTCTCTAGTACCGCGCAACTTTTGCTGTACCATAAACCCAACATATACCTTCCTCAAAACAGCCACCATACCTACCTATTATGGCATTTCCATAGCCATTCAGAGATATATTGCCATGCAACTTACCACCGTTCCGTTTTTTATGACACGCTTCATCATTGTCATATTGCTTTGCATGATCATGTAGTTGACATCGTATTTGTGGCAAATCCACCTTTATAATTCTTTCATACATGTCACTCATGAGTCATGCACATCACGGTACACCGCCGAAGGCATTCACATAGAGTCATATTTTGTTCTAAGTATCGAGTTGTAAGTAAATAAAAGTGTGATGATCATCATTATTAGAGCATTGTCCGATGTGAGGAAAGGATGATGGAGACTATGATTCCCCCACAAGTCGGGATGAGACTCCGGACGAAAAAAGTAGAAAAATAAAAAGGGAAAATGAGAGAAAAAGAGAGAAGGGACAATGCTACTATCCTTTTACCACACTTGTGCTTCAAAGTAGCACCATGATCTTCATGATAGAGAGTCTCCTATGTTGTCACTTTCATATACTAGTGGGAATTTTACATTATAGAACTTGGCTTGTATATTCCAATGATTGGCTTCCTCAAATGCCCTAGGTCTTCGTGAGCAAGCGAGTTGGATGCACACCCACTTAGTTCTTTTGTTGAGGTTTCATACACTTATAGCTCTAGTGCATCCGTTGCATGGCAATCCCTACTCACTCACATTGATATCTATTGACGGGAATCTCCATAGCCCATTGATATGCCTAGTTGATGTGAGACTATCTACTCCTTTTTGTCTTCTCCACAACCACCATTCTATTCCACCTATAGTGCTATGTACATGGCTCACGCTCATGTATTGCGTGAAGATTGAAAAAGTTTGAGAACATCAAAAGTATGAAACAATTGCTTGTCTTGTCATCGGGGTTGTGCATGATTTAAATATTTTGTGTGGTGAAGATGGAGCATAGCCAGACTATATGATTTTGTAGGGATAACTCTCTTTGTCCATGTTATTTTGAGAAGACATGATTGCTTTGCTAGTATCCTTGAAGTATTATTATTTTTATGTCAATATTAAACTTTTGTATTGAATCTTTTGAATTTGAACATTCATGCCCTCAATAAAGAAAATTACATTGAGAATTATGCTAGGTAGCATTCCACATCAAAAATTCTGTTTTTATCATTTACCTACTCGAGGACGAGCAGGAATTAAGCTTGGGGATGCTTGATACGTCTCCAATGTATCTATAATTTTTTATTGTTCCATGTTATTATATTATCTGTTTCGGATGTTTAATGGGCTTTAATATACCTTTTTATATTATTTCTGGGACTAACCTATTAACCAAAGGCCTAGTGTAAATTGCTGTTTTTTGCCTATTTTAGTGTTTCGCAGAAAAGGAACATAAAACAGAATCCAAACAAAATGAAACCTTCGGGGGAGTAACGTGATCCAGGAGACTTGGAGTGGACGTCAAGAAAGAAGCGAGGAGGCCACGAGGCAGGAGGGCGCGCCCAGGGGGTAGGCGCGCCCCCCACCCTCGTGGGCCCCTTGCAGCTCCGCCGACGTACTTCTTCCTCCTATATATACCCATATACCCCAAAAACATCCAGGAGCACCACGAAACCCTATTTCCACTACCGCAACCTTCTGTACCCGTGAGATCCCATCTTGGTGCCTTTTCCGGCGCTCTGCCGGAGGGAGAATCGATCACGGAGGGCTTATACATCAACACCATAGCCTGTTCGATGATGTGTGAGTAGTTTACCACAGACCTTCGGGTCCATAGTTATTAGCTAGATGGCTTCTTCTCTCTCTTTGGATCTCAATACAAAGTTCTCCTTGATTCTCTTGGAGATCTATTCGATGTAATTCTTTTTGCGGTGTGTTTGTCAAGATCCGATGAATTGTGGGTTTAGGATCAAGATTATCTATGAACAATATTTGATTCTTCTCTGAAATCTTTTATGCATGATTTAAATATCTTTGCATGTCTCTTCGAATTATCAGTTTGGTTTGGCCTACTAGATTGATCTTTCTTGCAATGGGAGAAGTGCTTAGCTTTGGGTTCAATCTTGCAGTGTCCTTTCCTAGTGATAGCAGGGGCAGCAAGGCACGTATTGTATTGTTGCCATCGAGGATAAAAATATGGGGTTTATATCATATTGCTTGAGTTTATCCCTCTACATCATGTCATCTTGCCTAATGTATTACTTTGTTCTTATGAACTTAATACTCTAGATGCATGCTGGATAGCGGTCGATGTGTGGAGTAATAGTAGTAGATGCGGAATCGCTTCGGTCTACTTGTCATGGATGTGATGCCTATATACATGATCATGCCTAGATATTCTCATGACTATGCACTTTTCTATCAATTGCTTGACAGTAATTTGTTCACCCACCGTAGAATTTGCTATCTTGAGAGAAGCCACTAGTGAAACCTATGGCCCCTGGGTCTATCTTCCATCATATTATTTTCCTATCAACTTGCTATTTCTATTTTGCAATCTTTATTTTCCTATCTATACAACAAAAATACCAAAAATATTTATCTTATTATTTTTATTAGATCTCACTTCCGTAAGTGACCGTGAAGGGCAACCCCTTTATCGCATTGGTTGTGAGGTTCTTGTTTTTTTGTGCAGGTGCGAGGGACTTGCGTGTAGTATCCTACTGGACTGATACCTTGGTTCTCAAAAACTGAGGGAAATACTTACGCTACTGTGCTGCATCACCCTTTCCTCTTCAAGGGAAAACCAACGCAAGCTCAAGAGGTAGCACCTATTTAACGTGAATGCAGCTGTCTCTAATGCATAACCCCAAAACGATAGTGGTAAATTGATAAGAGACATCATAGATCGCACCATATCTAATAAACTATGGTTACGACGTTCGGACACACCATTACGCTGTGGTGTTCCAGGTGGCGTGAGTTGCGAAACTATTCCACATTTTTTAAATGAAGACCAAACTCGTAACTCAAATATTCGTCTCCACGATCAGATCGTAGAAACTTTATTTTCTTGTTACGATGATTTTCCACTTCACTCTGAAAATTCTTTGAACTTTTCAAATGTTTCAGACTTATGTTTCATCAAGTAGATATACCCATATCTGCTCAAATCATGTGTGAAGGTCAGAAAATAACGATACCCGCCATGAGCCGCAACACTCATCGGACCACATACATCAGTACGTATTATTTCCAATAAGTCAGTGGCTCACTCCATTGTTCCGGAGAACGGAGTCTTAGTCATCTTGCCCATGAGGAGTGGTTCGCAAGCATCAAGTGATTCATAATCAAGTGATTCCAAAAGCCCATCTGCAGTAGGCCTTGCACCTAGCGGTGCATCAAGGATTTAGCTTGCGAGACGTTCATAACATCCGGAGTTGCTCGTGCAGTAGGCCTTGCACCTAGCGGTGCATCAAGGACGTAATTCTTCTGTGCAGCAATGAGGATAATCCTCAAGTTACGGACCCATTGCTACCATCATCTTTCAACTTAGCTTTCTCTAGGAACGCATTAAAATTCAAGGGAACGGTAGCACGGGCCATTGATCTACAACATAGATATGCAAAAACTATTAGGACTAAGTTCATGATAAATTTAAGTTCAATTAATCATATTACTTAAGAAAACCCACTTAGATAGACATCCCTCGAGTCATCTAAATGGTCATGTGATCCATATCAACTAAACCATGTCCGATCATCACGTGAGATGGAGTAGTTTTCAATGGTGAACATCTCTATGTTGATCATATCTACTATATGATTCATGTTCAACCTTTCGGTCTCAGTGTTCCGAGGCCATGTCTGTACATGCTAGGCTCATCAAGTTTAACCCGATTATTCCGCATGTGCAAAACTGTCTTGCACCCGTTGTATGTGAACGTAGAGCTTATCACACCCGATCATCATGTGGTGTCTCGGCATGATGAACTGTCGCAATGGTGCATACTCAGGGAGAACACTTATAGCTTGAAATTTAGTGAGGGATCATCTTCTAATGCTACCGCCGTACTAAGCAAAATAAGATGCATAAAAGACAAACATCACATGTAATCAAAATATGTGACATGATATGGCCATCATCATCTTGTGCCTTTGATCTCCATCTCCAAAGCACCGTCATGATCTCCATCGTCACCGGCTTAACACCTTGATCTCCATCGTAGCATTGTTGTCGTCTCGCCAACAATTTCTTCTATGACTATCGCTAACGCATAGTGATAAAGTAAAGAAATTACATGGCGATTGCATTTCATACAATAAAGCGACAACCATAAGGCTCCTGCCAGTTGCCGATAACTTTTACAAAACATGATCATCTCATACAATAATGTATATCACATCATGTCTTGAACATATCACATCACAGCATGCCCTGCAAAAACAAGTTAGACATCCTCTACTTTGTTGTTGCAAGTTTTACGTGGCTGCTACGGGCTTCTAGCAAGAACCGTTCTTACCTACGCATCAAAACCACAACGATTTTTCATCAAGTGTGCAGTTTTAACCTTCAACAAGGACCGACCATAGTCAAATTTGATTCAACTAAAGTTGGAGAAATAGACACCCGCTAGCCACCTTTATGCAAAACAAGTTGCATGTCTATCGGTGGAACCGGTCTCATGAACGTGGTCATGTAAGGTTGGTCCGGGCCGCTTCATCCAACAATACCGCCGAATCAAAATAAGATATTGGTGGTAAGCAGTATGACTATGATTGCCCATAACTCTTTGTGTTCTACTCGTGCATATCATCTACGCATAGACCTGGCTCGGATGCCACTTTTGGGAACGTAGCATGCAATTTCAAAAAAAAATCCTACGATCATGCAAGATCTATCTAGGAGATGCATAGCAAAGAAAGGGGGAGAGTATGTCCATGTACCCTCATAGACCGAAAGCGGAAGCGGAAGCGTTAGCTTAACACGGTTGATGTCGTCAAACGTCTTCGTGATCCAATCGATCAAGCACCTAACGCACGGCACCTCCGAGTTCTACACACGTTCGGCTCGATGACATCCCTCGAACTCTTGATCCAACAAAGTGTAGAGGGAGAGTTTCGTCAGCACGATGGCGTGGTGATGTGATTTGCATAGGGCTTCACCTAACCACTACGACAATATGACCAGAGGAGTAAATTGTGGAGGGGGCCATCGCACACTGCTAAGAAAACAATTGATGTGCTTTGGGGTGCCCCCAGCCCCTATATATAAAGGAGGATAGGGAGGAGGCCGGCCCTAGGGACGCGCCATGGGGGGGAGGGGGTGAACCGACTTGGACTCCTAGTCCTAGCCGGCCCCCCATCCTTCTTTTGGAGGGGGAAAGGGGGGTAGAGGGAGAAGGAAAGGGGGTCGTGCCCCCTTCCCCTTGTCCAATTCGGACTGCCCATTGGGGGGCGTGCGCCACCCCTTGTGGGCTCTCCTCTCTCTTCCCTATGGCCCATGTTGGCTCATTACTTTCCCCGGGGGTTCTGGTAAACCCTCAATACTCCGAAAAATATCCGAAACACTCTGAAACCATTCCGGTGTCCGAATACCATAGTCCAATATATCAATCTTTACCTCTCGACCATTTCGAGACTCTCGTCATGTCCATGATCTCATCCGGGACTCCGAACAATCTTCGGTCACCAAAAAACATAACTCATAATAGAAATTGTCATCGAACGTTAAGCGTGCGGACCCTACGGGTTCGAGCACTATGTATACATGACCAAGACACATCTCTGATCAATAACTAACAGCGGAACCTGGATGTTCATATTGGTTCCTACATATTCTATGAAGATCTTTATCGGTCAAACCGCAATGACAACATACGTCATTCCCTTTGTCATCGGTATGTTACTTGCCCGAGATTTGATCATCGGTATCTTCATACCTAGTTCAATCTCGTTACCAAAAAGTCTATTTACTCGTTCTGTAATGCATCATCCCGCAACTAACTCGTTAGTCACATTGCTTGTAAGCCTTATCGTGATGTGCATTACCGAGAGGGATCAGAGATACCTCTTCGATACTCGGAGTGACAAATCCTAATCTCGATCTATGCCAACCTGATAACCCACAAGTATAGGGGATCAATTGTAGCCTCTTTCGATAAGTAAGAGTGTCGAACCCAACAAGGAGCTAAAGGTAGAACAAATATTCCCTCAAGTTCTATCGACCACCGATACAACTCTACACACGCTTAACGTTCGCTTTACCTAGAACAAGTATGAAACTAGAAGTACTTTGTAGGTGTAACGGGATAGGTTTGCAAGAATATAAAGAGCGTGTAAATAAAAACTAGGGGTTGTTTAGGTAAAGAAGCAATAAAGTTAGTATAGCGAGTGTGGAGGAGTGGTGGTAGGAGTTGCAAAATTGTCCCAAAGCAATTGACTACTTTACTAGACCGATAGCAAGTTTTATGTGGGAGAGGCCACTGCTAGCATGTCATTCCTGACTTGGAATTCTATGCACTTATGATTGGAACTATTAGCAAGCATCTGCAACTACTAACATTCAATAAGGTAAAACCTAACCATAGCATTAAGATATATTGGCCCCCCTTCAATCCCATATGCATCAATTTCTATGCTAGGTTGAAGCTTCTGTCACTCTTGACCTCCAATACATAGTCCAGTCAACATACAACTAACCCTATGGTGTGATCCATGCACGCGCTCATATGATGGGCACAAAAGGACAGCAACACAACCACAAGCAAATTAAATCAATCATAGCAATTCACCAATTACCAATAGGACAACGAAAATCTACTCAGACATCATAGGATGGCAACACATCATTGGATAATAATATGAAGCATAAAGCACCATGTTCAAGTAGAGGGTACAGCGGGTTGCGGGAGAGTGGATCGCTGTAGATAGATGGGGGAGGTGATGAAGATGTTGGTGCAGATGACGAAGGTGTTGGTGTAGATTGCGGTGATGATGATGATGGCCCCAGCAGCGTTCCGGCGCCACCGGAAGAGAGGGGGAGAGGGCCTCCCTTCTTCTTCTTCTTCCTTGACCTTCTCCTTAGATGGGAGAAGGGTTTCCCCTCTGGCCCATGGCCTCCATGGCATGGGAGGGCGAGAGCCCCTCCGAGATTGGATCTGTCTCTCTGTCTCTCTCTGTTTCTGCATTCGCAGAGCTGGCCTTTCACCGTTTCTTATATTCCTGGAGATCCATAACTCCGATTGGATTGAAATTTGAACATGATTTGTATCCGGATATTAGCTTTGTTGCAACGAAAGAAGGGCAACAACCGCCTTACGGGGTGTCCACGAGGGTCAGGGGCGCGCCCCCTGCCTCGTGGCCCCCTCGGGCATCGTCTCGCGTTGATTCCATTTCCCAAATTTCACATATATTCCAAAAAAATCTCTGTCAGTTTTTATCCCGTTTGGACTCCGTTTGATATGGATTTTCTGTGACACAAAAAACATGCAACAAATAGGAACTGGCACTGGGCACTGGATCAATATGTTAGTCCCAAAAATAGTATAAAAAGTTGCCAAAAGTATATGAAAGTTGTATAATATTGGCATGGAACAATCAAAAATTATAGATACGACGGAGACGTATCAGCATCCCCAAGCTTAATTCCTGCTCGTCCTCGAGTAGGTAAATGATAAAAAAGATAATTTTTGATGTGGAATGCTACCTAGCATAATCTTGATCATGTAATCTAATCGTGGCATGAATATTAAGACACGAGTGATTCAAAGCAATAGTCTATCATTTGACATTAAGACAATAATACTTCAAGCATAGTAATAAAGCAATCATGTCTTTTCAAAATAACATGGCCAAAGAAAGTTATCCCTACAAAATCATATGGTCTGGCTATGCTCCATCTTCACTACACAAAATATTCAAATCATGCACAACCCCGATGACAAGCCAAGCAATTGTTTCATACTTTTGATGTTATCAAACCTTTTCAACTTTCACGCAATACATGAGAGTGAGCCATGGACATAGCACTATAGCTGGAATAGAATATGATGGTGGAGGTTGTGTGGAGAAGACAAAAAGGAGAAAGTCTCACATCGACGCGGCTAATCAACGGGCTATGTAGATGCCCATCAATTGATGTCAATGTGAGGAGTAGGGATTGCCATGCAACGGATGCACTAAGAGCTATAAGTGTATGGAAGCTCAAACTGAAACTAAGTGGGTGTGCATCCAACTTGCTTGCTCATGAAGAACTAGGGCACTTGAGGAAGCCCATCGTTGGAATATACAAGCCAAGTTCTATAATGAAAATTCCCACTAGTATATGAAAATGATAAGTCAAGAGACTCTCTATATGAAGAACATGGTGCTACTCTGAAGCACAAGTGTGGTAAAAGGATAGTAACATTGTCCCTTCTCTCTTTTCTCTCATTTTTTATTTTTTTCTCTTTTTCTCTCTTTTTTCTCTTTTTTCTTTTTTGTTGGCTTCTTTGGCCTCTCTATTT
>NC_041386.1:184120969-184155738 GCF_002162155.2 Triticum dicoccoides | reverse complement strand
AATGTTCTAATAATGATGATCATCACACTTTTATTTACTTACAACTCAATATTACAACTCGATACTAGAACAAAGATATGACTCTATATGAATGCCTCCGGCGGTGTACCAGGATGTGCAATGATCTAGCGTAGCAATGACATCAAAAAATGGACAAGCCATGAAAACATCATGCTAGCTATCTTACGATCATGCAAAGCAATATGACAATAAATGCTCAAGTCATGTATATGATGATGATGGAAGTTGCATGGCAATATATCTCGGAATGGCTATAGAAATGCCATAATAGGTAGGTATGGTGGCTGTTTTGAGAAATATATAAGGAGGCTTATGTGTGATAGAGCATATCGTATCACGGGGTTTGGATGCACCGGCGAAGTTTGCACCAACTCTCGAGGTGAGAAAGGGAAATGCACGGTACCGAAGAGGCTAGCAATGATGGAAGGGTGAGAGTGCGTATAATCCATGGACTCAACATTAGTCATAAAGAACTCACATACTTATTGCAAAAATCTATTAGTCATCGAAACAAAGTACTACGCGCATGCTCCTAGGGGGATAGATTTGTAGGAAAAGACCATCGCTCGTCCCCGACCGCCACTCATAAGGAAGACAATCAATAAATACCTCATGCTCCAACTTCGTTACATAACGGTTCACCATACGTGCATGCTACGGGAATCGCAAACTTCAACACAAGTATTTATACAATCCATAACTTCCCACTAGCATGACTCTAATATCACCATCTTTATATCGCAAAACTATTGCAAGGAATCAAACATATCATATTCGGTGATCTACAAGTTTTATGTAGGATTTTATGACTAAGCATGTGAACGACCAGTTCCTGTCAAATCTCTAAATAGATATAAGTGAAGCAAGAGAGTTTAATCCTTTCTACAAAAGATATGCCCACGCTCTAACAAATATAAGTGAAGCAAAAGAGCATTCTACAAATGGTGGTTTTCTATGTGAAGAGAAACAGGCAATCCAAACTTCAAAAGATATAAGTGAAGCACATGAAGCATTCTATAAAGCCACACTCAAAATATATAAGTGAAGTGCAATAAGCATTCTATAAATCAACAAAGGACTATCACATACCAGCATGATGCATCAAAGAAAAGTGAAAACTAAATGCAAAATACGCTCCAAGATTTACGCATATCATGTGACGAATAAAAATATAGCTCCAAGTAAAATTACCGATGATTGTTAGAAGAAAGAGGGGATGCCTTCCGGGGCATCCCCAAGATTGGTTGCTTGGGAGTCCTTGAATATCTCCTTGGGGTGCCTCGGGCATCCCCAAGCTTAGGCTCTTGCCACTCCTTATTCCTTCATCCATCATGATCTCTCCCAAAACTTGAAAACTTCAATCACACAAAACTTAACAGAAAGTTTGATAAGATCAGTTAGTATAATAAAGCAAATCACTACTCTAAGTATTATTGCAAACCAATTCATATTTTGTTTTTGCATTGTAGCTACTTAATATAACTTTTCCATGGCTTAATCCACTGATAGAAATTGATAGTTTCATCAAAACAAGCAAACTATGCATCAAAAACAGAATATGTCTTAAACAGGACAATCTGTAGTAATCTGAACATTCACTATACTTCTGGTACTCCAAAAATTCTGAAAAAATTAGGAAAAATAAAAAAAAATGTATAGAAAGACAGTGCAAAAAGTTTCAGAACCATTTTACGTTCCAGTAAAAATGTAAAATCCCGCACTACAGCCAAAGTTTCTGTTCTGCACTGCACAAACCAACAAGCAATGTAAACATCCTAAAGGCAAATCTTGGCACATTATTTTTATAATACAATGGAATTGTACAAGGGGATAATTATTTTTGTTGAAAAGTTTCTGTAATCAAGATTCACAAAGTTTCCGTGAGCATGAACAAAGTTCAAGGAGCTCCCCCACTTCAACAATGCTTGTCTCTCTTACTTTCACTTTCCTTTTTGAAAAGTTTTGGGTTCCCCTCTTTATTTTTTTGTTTTTAAACTATATGAAAGTACTCAACAGAAATAAATGACTCTCTAAAACTTCTGGGTTGTCTCCCTGGCAGCGCTTTCTTTAAAGCCATTAAGCTAGGCATATAGTGCTCAAGTAATGGATCCACCCGGATCCCAAGGTATATCAAAGCCAATTTTAATTAACGATGATTGGCATTTAGTAGTGATCACAAAGCAACATATATCAAGCAATGACGAAGTCTAACTCTCTTCCTATGCATCGGCATGTCATAAAAGAACAATGCATGCACACATAGTAAAGGCCAATGCATAGTATAAACAGTTTCTTGCAATTTTATCATATTGGAAACATAGAGAGGCGGAGATGTAGTTCCTCTCTCATAATAATTGCAAGTAGGAGAAGCAAGCACATGAATATTATATCTATCAAAATCATCATGTGTAGTAGTGAAGCGCAACCCATCAATATAATCCTTAATAAGGGCAAACTTCTCTGATATAGTGTAGTCGGGAGAATTCAAAAAGATAATAGGACTATCATGCGTGGGTGCAATAGCAACAATTTCATGTTTAACATAAGGAACTATAGCAAGTTCATCTCCATGAGCATAATTCATATTGGCATCTTGGCCACAAGCATAGCAAGCATCGTCATAAAGGGATATTTCAAAAGAATCAGCAGGATCATAGCAATCATCATAGCAATCATCCTTCGGTAAGCACTAAGGGAAATTAAACAATGTGTGAGCTGAAGAGTTACTCTCATTAGAAGGTGGGCACGGGTAGCTAATCCACTCTTCCTCCTTTTGGTCTTCGCTCTCCTCATCATCTTTTTCATCCAATGAGCTCACAGTTTCATCAATTTCTTCTTCCATAGACTCCTGCAAAATATTAATCTCTTCTCGGACAGCGGAGACTTTCTCAATAAATTCATCAATATCATGATTGTATTTATAATTCTCATAGCAATATTTAAGGATAGCTAAATTTTCATGTCTACAAACTGAATCATCAAAATCTTCACACTCTTTAAACAAAGATTCAATTTCATAAGCACCCATAAAAGCAATGAATTCTTCTATTTGTTCCACATCATAGTAATCATATATACCATTAGCATAAGAAGCTAAGGTTTCATTGTCATTAAATTCACATGAAAAGGAAAGGTGTGGAGCCTTCATCCTAGAGCAACAAGTATAATCATATCTCAAGCATAGTTGCCGAGCATACCAATGCAACATATGAATTTGATCCCACAATAGTTTCCCTTTTTGAGTCAAGCGATAATCCCTAAAGTATTCACTTTGATCCAACGTTACTCCCATTATAAAGTTGAATGGTGTTTTCTCAGGATTATCAAAGTAGTACATAATATCTTTCACATAATGAGCATTGAGGGTTTTAGGAGGTTCCCCATCTCCATGAGTAGCACGTAAACCTAATTATTTTGGTATTTCATGTACCATATCCATAACTAAAGAGAGAGAACAACTTAGAAAAACAAATAAAAATTACTTAGTGATAAAGCAAACAAGCACACATGAGAATATTCACCCCATGCTATTGCTCCCCGGCAATGGCGCCAGAAAAAGGTCTTGATAACCCACAAGTATAGGGGATCAATTGTAGCCTCTTTCGATAAGTAAGAGTGTCGAACCCAAAAAGGAGCTAAAGGTAGAAAATATTCCCTCAATTTCTATCGACCACCGGTACAACTCTACACATGCTTAACGTCGCTTTACCTAGAACAAGTATGAAACTAGAAGTACTTTGTAGGTGTAACGGGATAGGTTTGCAAGAATATAAAGAGCACATAAATAAAAACTAGGGGCTGTTTAGGTAAAGAAGCAATAAAGTTAGTATAGCGAGTGTGGAGGAGTGGTGGTAGGAATTGCAAAATTGTCCCTAAGCAATTGACTACTTTACTAGACCGATAGCAAGTTTTATGTGGGAGAGGCCACTGCTAGCATGTCATTCCTGACTTGGAATTCTATGCACTTATGATTGGAACTATTAGGAAGCATCAGCAACTACTAACATTCATTAAGGTAAAACCCAACCATAGCATTAAGATATATTGGTCCCCCTTCAATCCTGTATGCATCAATTTCTATGCTAGGTTGAAGCTTCTGTCACTCTTGCCCTCCAATACATAGTCCTATCAACATACAACTAACCCTATGGTGTGATCCACGTGCGCTCTCATATGATGGGCACCAATCGACAGCAACACAACCACAAGCAAATTAAATCAATCATAGCAATACACCAACTATCGATAGGACAACGAAAATCTACTTAGACATGATAGAATGGCAACACATCATTGGATAATAATATGAAGCATAAAGCACCATGTTCAAGTAGACGGTACAACGGCTTGCGGGAGAGTGGACCGCTGTAGATAGATGGGGGAAGGTGATGAAGATGTTGGTGAAGATGACGACGGTGTTGGTGTAGATTGCGGTGATGATGATGGCCCCGGTGGTGTTCCGGCGCCACCAGAAGAGAGGGGGAGAGGGCCCCCCTTCTTCTTCTTATTCCTTGACCTTCTCCCAAGAGAAGGGTTTCCCCTCTGGTCCATGGCCTCCATGGCATGGGAGGGGCGAGAGCCCCTCCAAGATTGGATCTTTCTCTCGATCTCTCTCTGTTTCTGCATTCCCAGATCTGGCCTTTCACCGTTTCTTATATTCCTGGAGATCCATAACTCTGATTGGATTGAAATTTGAACATGATTTTTATCCAGATATTAGCTTTCTTGCGGCGAAAGAAGGGCAACAACCGCCTTACGGGGTGTCCACGAGGGTCAGGGGCGCACCCCCTGCCTCGTGGCCCCCTCGGGCATCGTCTCGCGTTGATTCCACTTCCCAAAATTCACATATATTCCAAAAAAATCTCCGTTAGTTTTTATCCCGTTTGGACTCTGTTGATATAGATTTTCTGCGAAACAAAAAATATGCAACAAACAGGAACTGGTACTGGGCACTGGATCAATATGTTAGTCCCAAAAATAGTATAAAAAGTTGCCAAAAGTATATGAAAGTTGTATAATATTGGCATGGAACAATAAAAAATTATAGATACGATGGAGACGTATCACAACCCAACAAACACCTTCGGAGACACCTATAGAGCATCTTTATAATCACCCAGTTTCATTGTGACATTTGATAGCACACAAGGTGTTCCTCCGGTATTCGAGAGTTGCATAATCTCATAGTCAAAGGCATATGTATAAGTCATGAAGAAATCAATAGCAATAAAACTCAGCAATCATTATGCTAAGCTAACGGATGGGTCTTGTCCATCACATCATTCTCCTAATGATGTGATTCCGTTCATCAAATGACAACACATGTCTATGGTCAGGAAACTTAACCATCTTTGATGAACGAGCTAGTCAAGTAGAGGCATACTAGGGACACTTTGTTTCGTCTATGTATTCACACATGTATTAAGTTTTAGGTTAATACAATTCTAGCATGAATAATAAACATTTATCATGATATAAGGAAATATAAATAACAACTTTATTATTGCCTCTAGGGCATATTTCCTTCAAACCCATGAGGACGACCCAAAATACCAAGGAGCAACCATTAAGCAGTCCTAGACGCCTTCCTTATGGAATCACTCTTGTTTTTGCTTTTGAGATACTTCTCCACCTTCTTGATCTTGTCTTTGTTAAACTTTCTAGTTAGGATGCACGCAGCCGCCTTACCAGACCTAGGGCTAGTTGTCTCCAAGATAGAGAGCAAGTTGCAAAGCTCTTTTGCAAAGAGAGCATCGTAACAAGGTGCCAACACATCTATCCCAATAACATCGCCACCTGGGGCACCACCTGCCCAATGGTCACATGCGAGTGAGTGACCGTGCTACTTCTTGAGCTTGCGTTGGTTTTCCCCATGAAGAGGAAAGGGTGATGTAGCAAAGTAGAGTAAGTATTTCCCTCAGTTTTGAGAACCAAGGTATCAATCCAGTAGGAGACAATGCACAAGTCACCGAATACTTGCACAAACAGACAACAACTTGCACCCAACACGATAAAGGGGTTATCAATCCCTTCACGGTTACTTGCAAAGGTGAGATCTGATAGAGATAGATAAACAGTAAAGTAAATATTTTTGGTTTTTTTGGTTAATAGATCGAAAGTAAAAGATTGCAAAATAGTAGATCGGTGACTAATATGATGGAAAATAGAACTTGTATGATGGAAAATAGAGCTTGTATGATGGAAAATAGACCTGGGGGCCACAGGTTTCACTAGAGGCTTCTCTCATGATAGCAAATAATATGGTGGGTGAAAAAATTACTGTCGAGCAATTGATAGAAAAGCGCAAAGTTATGATGATATCTAAGGCAATGATCATGAATATAGGCATCACGTCTGTGTCAAGTAAACCGAAACGATTCTGCATCTACTACTATTACTCCACACATCGACCACTATCCAACATGCATATAGAGTATTAAGTTCATAAAGAACGGAGTAACTCATTAAGCAAGATGATATGATGTAGAGGAATTAACTCAAGCAATGTGATAAAACCCCATCTTTTTATCATCGATGGCAACAATACAATACGTGCCTTGCTGCCCCTACTGTCACTGGGAAGGACACCACAAGATTGAACCCAAAGCTAAGCACTTCTCCCATTGCAAGAAAAACCAATCTAGTTGGCCAAGCCAAACCGATAGTTTGAAGAGAATTACAAAGATATCAAATCATGCATATAAGAATTCAAAGGAGATTTAAATAATATTAATAGATAAGTTGATCATGAATCCACAATTCATCGGATCTCGGTAAACACACCGCAAAAAAGTATTACATCGAATAGATCTCCAAGAACATCGAGGAGAACATTCTATTGAGAATCAAAGAGAGAGAAGAAGCCATCTAGCTACTAGCTATGGACCCATAGGTCCGAGGTAAACTACTCACGCTTCATCAGAAGGGCAAAAGATTTGATGTACAAGCCCTCCGTGATCAAATCCCTCTCCGGTGGGGTGCCGGAAAAGGCTCCTAGATGGGGTCTCATGGGTACAGAAGGTTGCGGCGGTGGAAAAGTGTTTTCGTGGCTCCCCTGGTTGGTTTGGGGATATATGGGAATATATAGGCGAAGAAACTAGGTCAGGAGGTGCACGAGGGGACCACAAGGGTGGGGGTCACGCCCTACCCCCTTGGGCGCGCCCTCCATCCTTGTGGCCGCCTCGTGGCTCCTCCGACTTCATCTCCAAGTCTTCTGGTTGTCTTCTGGTCCAAGAAAAATCATCGCGAAGGTTTTATTCCCTTTGGACTCTGTTTGGTATTCCTTTTCTGCGAAACTCTAAAACAAGGAAAAAATAGGAACTGACATTGGGCTCTAGGTTAATAGGTTAGTCCCAAAAATCATATAAAATAACATATAAATGCATATAAAACATCCAAAACAAATAATATAATAGCATGGAACAATCAAAAATTATAGATACGTTGGAGATGTATCAAGCATCCCCAAGCTTAATTCCTACTCGTCCTCGGGTAGGTAAATGATAAAAACAGAATTTTTGATGTGGAATGCTATCTAACATATTTATCCATGTAATTTCTTTATTGTGGCATGAATGTTCAGATCCGTATGATTGAAAACAAAAGTTTAATATTGACATAAAAACAATAATACTAAAAGCATACTAACAAGGCAATTATGTCTTCTCAAAATAACATGGCCAAAGAAAGCTTATCCCGACAAAATCATATAGTCTGGCTATGCTCCATTTCATCACACAAAATATTTAAATCATGCACAACCCCGATGACAAGCCAAGCAATTGTTTCATACTTTTGATGTTCTCAACCCTTTTCAACTTCATGCAATACATGAGTGTGAGCCATGGATATAGCACTATAGGTGGAATAGACGGTGGTTGTGGAGAAGACAAAAAGAAGGAGATAGCCTCACATCAACTAGGCGTATCAACGGGCTATGGAGATGCCCATCAATAGATATAAATGTGAGTGAGTAGGGATTGCCATGCAACGGATGCACTAGAGCTATAAGTTTATGAAAGCTCAACGGGAAATTAAGTCGGTGTGCATCCAACTCGCTTCCTCGGAAAGACCTAGGGCAATTTGAGGAAGCCCATCATTGGAATATAAATAAAGTCCCACTAGTATATGAAAGTGACAACATAGGAGACTCTCTATCATAAAGATCATGGTGCTACTTTGAAGCACAAGTGTGGTAAAAGGATGGTAGCATTGCCCCTTCTCTCTTTTCTCTCTCCTTTTTTTATTTGGGCCTTCTCTCATTTTTTTGTCAGCGTTCTGGGAATGGGGGTCCCCAGACTTGCCTGCCTGTGGCCTACGGCGTGGCTCAAAGGGGGGCCCAGCGCGGCCCATCTTCACCAACACAAACCCAAGACCCTCGTGAGGGGCCAAGCCTCGCGGGGCGGACGACGCGGAGCTTCCTCAGGCGCGGCCTCATCAGGCTGGCTCACGAGGAGGCGGAGAGATCAAGGCGGGGTACCTCACGAGGTGCCCGTGACGCAAGCCATGATGACCGGGGGCGCCAGGCGGGTGCCAGCCCGCGCAATGTCCTCCCTTCCACTTTGGTGCAAAGGGGGCAAGCGCAGCCGCGGAGTACCGAGGCATCAGGCAAAGGTTGCCGTTTCGATGCAACGAGACCAAGACCAGGAGGACTACGAGACGGAGGTCAGCGTGGAGCCCAAGACGGCGTCATCACCAGAGCTTTGCGCAGGCGAAGACTACTTTTGTCAGGATAGCTGATACTAGCTGTCCCCCTTCAAATTAGCCCTCCATTGTTGGCTCCCTTCCCGCTCGATATTTGGGAAGAGGACCAGGGCCTCTATAAATAGGACCAGCCACCCACAGAGCAAAGGGGGCCGGGGGGTTGGAAGAATAGAGAAGATCAGGTAGAGAGAGAGAGAGAGAAGGGTGACTGAGCTCCTCCCAGCAGTTCGTCACCCCAGCCAAGAACAGACCCTCGCGAGGTTGTTCTTCCTTGTATTGTTCATCATCATCAGCCCAAGAGGCAATCCACCACACCACACACTGGAGTAGGGTATTACACCAAAACGGTGGCCCGAACCAGTATAAACCTTGCGTCTCTTGTGCTGTTCTTTCCTTAGTTTAGATCCTAACAAGGCGGAGGAGTGCAGGTAGGTAGGAGGCGAAATCTCCGCGCGCACCCCAGTGTTCGAACCTCAAGGGTCTGCCGGAACCCGAAATCCGACATTTGGCGCGCCAGGTAGGGGTGCGCCGGGATTCGTCTTCCACCACCCCGTTCTCCTCCGACCATCACGCCCATGTCTGACGCTCGTCGGGCCCGCGCTGAGTGTCGGGCCGCGCTCGCTTCCCGCGTCGCCCAGACGGCCCCTGTCGGCGGGCGTCCTCGCCGTTCCTCGTCACCTGCCATCAACACCGCCACCGGCCCGGCGGGGGACAAGCAACAAGCATCGTCCCAGCATCCGTCCGTGCGGCAAGACGGCCGCACCGCAACTCCCTCGCTCACCCCAGCTGGTTCTTCGTCCCGCGCGCTCCGCGCGCCCATGGGGCCCCGCAATCTCTCCCCCGCCCATCGCGCTTCACCAACACCCCCGTTCGTCGCGGCCCTCTTGGGCGGCTCGCAGGCGCCGCCTTCAAGTCACCACGTCAAGCCGTTCATCCGCCGGGTCAGCGCCGCTTCCACGCGGCAGGGGGCTCCCCTGGACCGGGCGGCGCCCGAGGCCGGCCTGACCTTCAGCTCGGAGGACCACCCCTCCAACTCGGCCTGCTCGGGTGCGCTCCCCATGCTGTGCACCCCCACCATCTGCCAGGTGGCCATCACCAGAACCCTCATTGATGGCGGCACGGGCCTCAGCATGCTCTCGGTCGAGGCCTTCAACCTCCTCTGCATACCCCTGGAACGGCTGCAACCCAGCCGGCCCTTCTCAGGCGTTGGGGCAAGTCGTCCAGCTCCTTGGGACAGATCCGGCTCCCAGTGACCTTCGGCACCTACGACAACTTCCGCACGGAGCTGGTCGACTTCGACATCGCCCCCATCGGCCTCCCCTACAACGCCATCCTCGGCTACCCAGTGTTGGCCCAGTTTATGGCCACGACGCACCCGACGTACAACCTCATGAAGATACCCGGGAGCAGCGGTGTCCTCACTGTGCACGGGGACACCAAGGACGCGCTATGGGTGCTCAAGCTCGCCTTCAAGACAGCGGCGTCGGCGCAGCCCGCCGACTTGGAGACCCCCGGGCCCAAGGGGGCTGCATCCGCCAAGAAGAAACAGTTGGTCACCCAAGACAGGGCAGAAACCAAGCAGATACCCGTCGATGAGGACGGGTCCACCAACGCCACTTTCACCATAGGCGCCCACCTCAAACCCGAGCAGGAGAAGGCCCTGGTCGGGTTCCTACGCGCAAACAAGAAGGTATTCGCTTGGGAGCCTGACCAGTTGGCAGGGATCCCCAGGAGTGTAATCGAGCATCACCTCAATGTGTGCCCCAACGTGCGCCCTGTGAAGCAGAAAGCCAGGCGGCAGTCCACAGAAAAGCAGGCCTTCATTGTCCAAGAGACCCGCAAATTAGAAGCCGCTGGGGTCATTCGCAAGGTCCGGTACCCGGATTGGTTGGCCAACCCTGTCGTTGTGCCAAAGAAGGGAGGGAAGGAGCGCATGTGTGTCGACTTCACCAATCTCAACAAAGCATGCCCGTAAGATCCGTTCCCGCTCCCTCGCATCGACCAGATCGTCGATTCCACTGTGGAATGCGACCCGTTATGCTTCTTGGATGCCTTCTCTGGGTATCACCAGATCAAGATGGCGGTAGAAGACGTCGAGAAGACAGCCTTCCTAACCCCGTGTGGGGTGTACTGCTACACATGCATGCCATTCGGGTTGCATAACGCAGGGGCGACCTTCCAGTGGCTGATGCACATCACCTTGGGCCCGCAGCTCGGGAAGAATGTTGAAGCTTACGTCGATGACATTGTGGTAAAGTCTCGGGAGGCCGGGACCTTGATACAAGACTTGGAGGAAACCTTCGCGAGCCTCAACGCAGTGAACCTACGGCTCAACCCAGAGAAGTGTGTGTTCGGAGTCCCCTCGGGCAAGCTCTTGGGTTTCCTCATGTCCCACCGAGGCATCGAGGCTAACCCAGAGAAAGTCAAGGCGGTGGAAGACATGAGCCCGCCAAAGACCCTCAGAGAAATGCAGAAGCTCACGGGGCGCGTGACCGCGCTAGGGCGCTTCATCTCCAAGTTGGGGGAACGAGCACTGCCCTTCTTCCAGCTAATGAAGAAAAAGGGGCCCTTCGAGTGGACTGAAGAGGCCGACAAGGCGTTCTAGGATCTCAAGAGATACCGGACCAACCCACCGATCATGGTGGCTCCGCGCCCTCAAGAGCCCCCAGTGCTTTACCTCGCCGCCACTCCCTACTCCGCCAGTGCAGCCTTGGTGGCAGTCAGAGAGGAGCGCCGAATCAAAACCGCGGCAGCAGCCCGAGACAAGGCAGAATAGGGACAAGGAAGGCCTACAGAAACTGCCACCGCGGCTGAGGAGGATCAGCCACCGCAGAGGGGCGCACCGGAGGCGGAAGAGGCCCCTCTTCCAGATGGACAGTCTCAGGAGGCCTCATTACCTCAAGAGGCGCCACGGTCTCCGAAGGGAGCCACCAGCACTGACGCACTCCACCTCGTTGAGCACCCAGTGTACTTCGTCAGCACGGTGTTACGGGATGCAAGGGCACGGTACCCCATGCCTTAGAAACTCCTCCTCGCGCTACTGGTGGCCTCACGCAAGCTGCGGCACTATTTTCACGGGTCACCCCATCAAGGTCGTCTCGTCATACCCCCTGGAGAGAGTGCTCAGGAGCCCTAATTCATCTGGAAGGGTCGCTGAGTAGAACATAGAACTACAAGCATTTCAGCTCGAATTCAGCACGACCAGAGTCATCAAGGGAGCAGCGTTGGCGGATTTTGTGGCAGAATGGATGGAGGCGCCAGGCCTCAAGGCCGACAAGGATCGGTCCCTGTCCCCGGGAAGCGAGGCGCCAGAAGGCTGGGTCATGTACTTCGATGGGGCGTTCTCCAGGCATGGCGCTGGGGCTGGGGCGGTGCTTATATCACCCGCTCAGGACAAGCTCTATTACGCCGTGCAGCTCTGTTTCTAGCAAGGTGAAAAGGTCTCCAACAACATAGCGGAGTATAAAGGTTTAATAGCAGGCTTGAAGGCCGCGACTGCCCTGGGGGTGAAATGCCTCACCATCAAGGGCGATTAACAGCTCCTTGTCAATTTCTCCAACAAGGTGTACGAGCCGAAGGATGAGCACATGGAAGCCTACCTAGCGGAGGTCCGCAAGATGGAGAAGCAGTTCTGGGGGTTGGAGTTGCAGCATGTGCCCCGTGGCACCAATCAGGAGGCCGACGACATCGCCAAACGGGCGTCCAGGTGGTTACCTCAGGAGCCTGGCATTTTCGAGGAGCGGCTCTTCAAGCCATCAGCCCTGCCGTCATTATCGAACACGGCTCAGCCCCGGGAGGAGCTCCCCCAGCCACATGCCTCAGGGGCTCCGGCCTGTGGCCCGGCCTCAGGAGCACGCCTGCTCCTGATGATGGAACCTCAGGAGGGATGTTGGATCACGGAGCTCCGGAGTTACCTAATGCAAGGGACCCTGCCGGAGAAGGAGGAGGAAGCGGAGCGAGTGGCACGCCAGGCCACGGCATACTGCATCAAGGATGGAGATCTCTACTGGAAGCAGCCAAACGATGTATCCCTGCGCTGCATCTCCAGGGAGCAAGGGAAGGAACTGCTGGAAGAAATACATGGCGGAGACTGTGGACATCATTCATCATCACGGACCCTCGTCGGCAAGGCATTCCGCAGTGGGTTTTATTGGCCCACCGCGCTCAATGACGCCGTCGAACTAGTGAAAGCTTGTGAGGCCTGCCAGTCCCACGCCAAGCAGATCCATCAACCAGCAGGAGGCTTGCAGACTATACCCCTTTCGTGGCCATTCGCAGTCTGGGGGCTGGACATCTTGGGCCCGTTTCCTCGGGCGCCCGGGGGCTACCGCTACCTCTACGTCGTCGTGGACAAGTTCACCAAGTGGGCTGAAGTAGAGGTGGTCCGCACCATTCCCGTGGGTTCCGCGGTCAAGTTCATCAAGGGCATCGTGAGCCGGTTCGGGGTGCCAAATCGCATCATCACGGACAACGGTTCGCAGTTCACCAGTAACCTCTTCAAAACATAATGTGCTAACCTTGGAACACAGATATGCTACGCTTCGGTGGCGCACCCCCGAAGCAACGGCCAGGCCGAGCAAGCCAACGCGGAGGTCCTGAGGGGCCTCAAGACCAGGACGTTCAAGAAGCTGGAGGCCTGCGGCAGAGGTTGGTACGACGAGCTTCAGTCCGTGTTGTGGTCCATCCGCACAACCGGGACCAAGCCGACTGGAGAGACCCCGTTCTTCCTGGTCTACGGAGCCGAAGCGATCCTCCCTCGCGAGGTCAGACATCGCTCCACGCGGGTCCTGGCGTTTGACGAGGCGCAGTAGGACGCCATGCGGGGGATGGACCTCGTGCTGGGGGAGGAACATCGCCGAGAAGCCGCACTACAAGCGGCGAGGTACCAACAAGCACTGCGGCGATATCACTGCCGCAACATCCGCCCCAGAACTCTCGAGGTAGGAGACCTCGTGCTCAGGCGGGTTCTCTCCAGGGAGGGGCTGCACAAGCTCTCTCCCATGTGGGAGGGCCCGTTCAAAGTTGTTCATGTTTCCAGGCCCGGCTCCGCACGCTTGGAGACTCAGGAGGGGGTGCCAGTCCAGAATGCATGGAACATCCAGCACCTCCGGAGGTTCTACCCCTAAAAAGTCCCAGAGCCTGTGAAGAAGGCGAATGCTTGTGAAGCTATCGCGTTTTGTAAAAGGCCCAGAGCCTGTGAAGAAGGCGAATGCCTGTGAAGCTATCGCGTTTTGGAAAAGGCCCAGAGCCTGTGAAGAAGGCGAATGCCTGTGAAGCTATCGCGTTTTGGAGAAGGCCCAGAGCCTGTGAAGAAGGTGAATGCCTGTGAAGCTATCGCGTTTTGGAGAAGGCCCAGAGCCTGTGAAGAAGGCGAATGCCTGTGAAGCTATCGCGTTTTGGAAAAGGCCCAGAGCCTGTGAAGAAGGCGAATGCCTATGAAGCTATCGCGTTTTGGAGAAGGCCCAGAGCCTGTGAAGAAGGCGAATGCCTATGAAGCTATCGCGTTTTGGAAAAGGCTCAGACCCTGTGAAGAAGGCGAATGCCTGTGAAGCTATCGCGTTTTGGAAAAGGCCCGGAGCCTGTGAAGAAGGCCAACGCCTGTGAAGCTCGCCGCCCGTGACACTCTCACATAATAATGAGTTGGGGCTGTACACGCCACGGAGTCTCAGGAGCGCCGACCTCAGGCCCTGGGGCTCCCTCCCACGCCCAGTGGCAGCACTTAGCTCCGCGCTGGTGAGAAGACGTCGAAGACTAGATTAGGTGCCGGACGCGGCTTTTCATTTGCTTTCCGCAGTTGGCTTGTTCCTTCTCTTTCGAAGTTTTATTGAAGTTGTTGCCGTCTTTGGCTTGTGGTTCTTCGACTTTTCACTCTCCTGCCTCGATTTCTCTTGTGCAAGGCCTCGTGAGGGGGGCAGCTGAGCGCCCTCGCGAGTGTTCCTATCCTAGTCATTCAAAGAGTTCGCGACCTGGGCCCACTACAGGAGCACCCCTCCAGTCTGTGCCCCACGGGCACCGCGACACAAACAAAGGGCCTGGGTCGGTCGCCCCCCACGGCCGGGGCCGGGAACTATCCACGCTCGGGCACGTAGCCGGAAGGTACGATAACGAAAGCAAAACGATGATTAACAGCAATAACCCAAACACGCCCCCGCGGGGCTCCACACTATTGTCTTTGTTATGCAGGAAAAAGGAAAAGAAAGAACAAATCTGGTGCAGCTCGCCACACACCGGCCCGCAGGGGAGGCCCGAGCTGCCTCCGGACCTCAGGCGGACTCCCTCTCGCGCTTCTCCAGGGCGCGACGGCGGGCGGACACGTTGCCACCTCCCAAGCAGATACGATGGCGTGGAGGCTGACCGCGGCCACCGCTAGAAGAGTCGCCGCCTGAAGAAGAACCGGAGAAGCTTGAGGAACCCTGAGCGCCGCCGGCCGCACGAGCACTGCCCTCTCCATCATCGCCGGAGCTGGGTTCCCAGCCGCGGTCATCACCCTCGGGACAACACCCTGCGTGGCGACCATCTTCCCCAAACACCCCCACGTAGAGGGTGGCATCGCCGTCGAACTTGAAGTGTAGGGTGCACCGACGGCTCAGGCCACGCGCGCGGGCAAACGTCTGCCAACCGCGGGCCAGGGACAGGCCCCCGGCCGCGGAGACCTCCAGTGAGACCCATGAGGCCCGGCTACAGCAGTCGTCGGCCTGGAGCCAGAGGCCGCCCGGAGCGCCGGCCGGGAGCTCGCCAAGGAGGAAGCGAGGAAGTGGAAGCCGGGTGCTAGTCGGCCCCGCAGACCACATGACAAACTCCGTCAACACTTCAGCTGCGCGAAAGCGCTGCCTAGGGGGACGTGCAGCCGGAGCGCGCCCCCCGGCCGCAGCAATCCGCTCGTCACTGTGCTGAAGATCGCCCCCACGGCCGCGGGGAGCCTCCGTGGTGGCCACAGGATGTTTGCGAGGGCGCCCTCTGCCGCGCTTGGGTGGGGTAGAGGCGGGCTCAACCTGGCGAGCCTTCCCCTTCTCTGTGGCCGAGAACCTCCTCGACGGGGCCATGAAGAGAAAGGAGAAGCAAGGGGGATGAACTGGAAGGGCGCGCGCCGGTCCATACTTATAGCTGGCGCTGGCCAACCAACGACCCCCACGATCGCAGGTAATTATGACCCGCTTTACATGCAGGGACTTGTCCAATCTGTGCAGTTGCCGAGGCGCCATGGGGAAGTGGAGGCGCCCACGTCCAATCAACTGCCACGCAGCGCCCAAGGCCGCAGGCTGTTAGGGCTCGCGGCGCTTCGCTCTTGCCCTTCCGCCTCCCTGCACGGCCAAGTCCGGGCGCGCCTTGGGCCCGGGGGCTACTGTCGGCGCTCTGGGAATGGGGGTCCCCAGACTTGCCTGCCTGTGGCCTGCGGCGTGGCTCAAAGGGGGGCCCAGCGCGGCCCATCTTCACCAACACAAACCCAAGACCCTCGCGAGGGGCCAAGCCTCGCGGGACGGACGATGCGGAGCTTCCTCAGGCGCGGCCTCGTCAGGCTGGCTCACGAGGAGGCGGAGAGATCAAGGCGGGGTACCTCACGAGGTGCCCGTGACGCAAGCCATGACGACTGGGGGCGCTAGGCGGGTGCCAGCCCGCGCAGTGTCCTCCCTTCCACTTTGGTGCAAAGGGGGCAAGCGCAGCCGCGGAGTACCGAGGCATCAGGCAAAGGTTGCCGTTTCGGTGCAACGAGACCAAGACCAGGAGGACTACGAGATGGAGGTCACCGTGGAGCCCAGGACAGCGTCATCACCAGAGCTTTGCGCAGGCGAAGACTACTTTTGTCAGGATAGCTGATACTAGCTGTCCCCCTTCAAATTAGCCCGCCATTGTTGGCTCCCTTCCCGCTCGATATTTGGGAAGAGGACCAGGGCCTCTAGAAATAGGACTAGCCGCCCACAAAGCAAAGGGGGCCGGGGGGTTGGAAGGATAGAGAAGATCAGGTAGAGAGAGAGAGAGAAGGGTGACTGAGCTCCTCCGAGCAGTTCGTCGCCCCAGCCAAGAACAGACCCTCACGAGGCTGTTCTTCCTTGTATTGTTCATCATCATCAGCCCAAGAGGCAATCCACCACACCACACATTGGAGTAGGGTATTAGACCACAACGGTGGCCCGAACCAGTATAAACCTTGCGTCTCTTGTGCTGTTCTTTCCTTATTTTAGATCCTAACAAGGCGGAGGAGTGCAAGTAGGTAGGAGGCAAAATCTCCGCGCGCACCCCAGTGTTCGAACCTCAAGGGTCTGCCGGAACCCGAAATCCGACATTTTTGGCATCTCTTTTTTCGTCTGGAGTCTCATCCCGACTTTGGGGGAATCATAGTCTCCATCATCCTTTCCTCACATGGGACAATGCTCTAATAATGAAGAACATCACACTTTTATTTACTTGCAACTCAAAAATTACAACTCGATAATTAAAACAAAATATGACTCTATACGAATGCCTCCGGCAGTGTACTAGGATGTGCAAATAATCACGAGTGACATGTATGAAAGAATTATGATCGGTGGCTTTGCCACAAATACGATGTCAACTACATGATCTTGCAAAGCAATATGACAATGATGGAACATGTCATAATAAACGGAATGGTGGAAATTTGCATGGCAATATATCTCGGAATGGCTATGGAAATGCCATAATAGGGAGGTGTGGAGGCTGTTTTGAGGAAGGTATATGGTGTGTTTATGGTACAGGTGAAAGTTGCGCGGCACTAGAGAGGCTAGCAATGGTGGAAGGGTGAGAGTGTGTATAATCCATGGACTCAACATTAGTCATAAAGAACTCACATACTTATTGCAAAAATCTATTAGTTATCAAAACAAAGTACTATGCGCATGCTCCTAGGGGGGCAGATTGGTAGGAAAAGACCATCGCTCATCCCCGACCGCCACTCATAAGGGAGACAATCAATAAATAAATCATGCTCCGACTTCATCACATAATGGTTCACCATACGTGCATGCTACGGGAATCACAAACTTTAGAACAAGT
The DNA here is from genome assembly GCF_002162155.2 of Triticum dicoccoides. Taxonomy (NCBI): domain Eukaryota; kingdom Viridiplantae; phylum Streptophyta; class Magnoliopsida; order Poales; family Poaceae; genus Triticum; species Triticum dicoccoides. The sequence continues at coordinate 184,138,002 of NC_041386.1, read as the reverse complement.
ATTTCTCAAATTCACAATTACTTACTAGCATGACTCTAATATGACCATCTTCATATCTCAAAACAATCATAAGGAATCAAACTTCTCATAGTATTCAATGCACTTTATTTGAAAGTTTTTATTATATCCCTCTTGGATTCCTATCATATTAGGACTAAATTTTATAACCAAAGAGAATTACCATGTTGTTTACATACTCTCAAAATAATATAAGTGAAGCATGAGAGTTCATTCGTTTCTATAAAATAAAACCACCGCCGTGCTCTAAAAGGTATAAGTGAAGCACATAGAGCAAAATTGCCTAGCTCAAAAGATATAAGTGAAGCACATAGAGTATTCTAATAAATCACAATTCATACATGTCTCTCTCGAAAGGTGTGTACAGCAAGGATGATTGTGGCAAACTAAAAAGCAAAGACTCAAATAATACAAGACGCTCCAAGCAAAACACATATCATTTGGTGAATAAAAATATAGCCTCAAGTAAAGTTACCGATAGACGAAGACGAAAGAGGGGATGCCTTCCGGGGCATCCCCAAGCTTAGGCTCTTGGTTGTCCTTGAATAGTACCTTAGGGTGCCTTGGGCATCCCCAACCTTAGGCTATTGCAACTCCTTATTCCATAGTCCATCAAATCCTTACCCAAAACTTGAAAACTTCACAACACAAAACTCAACAGAAAATCTCATAAGCTCCGTTAATATAAGAAAATAAATCACCACTTTTGGTACTGTTGTGAACTCATTCTAACTTTTACATGGTTCATACCCCCTGATACTAGCCATAGATTCATCAAAATAAGCAAACAACACATAGAAAACAGAAACTGTCAAAAACAGAACAGTCTGTAGCAATCTGGAGATTTCAAATACTTCTGTAACTCCAAAAAATATTAAAAATTAGGACGACCTACGAAATTTGTTTCTTTATATTCTTAAAAAGGAAACAGTATTTTATCGCACTTCTGTTAAATGAAAATTAATCTCCTGGGTGCAAAAGTTTCTGTTTTTCAGCAAGATCAAATCAACTATCACTGTAAGCTATCCCAAAGGTCTTACTTGGCACAAACACTAACTAAAACATAAAAACCACATCTAACCAGAGGCTAGATAAATTATTTAATTCAAAACAGAACCTAAAAAATCACAAACAAAAAATAAAATTGGGTTGCCTCCCAACAAGCGCTATTGTTTAACGCCCTTAGCTAGACATAAAACACGAATAGATCTAGGTATTGTCATCTTTGATATGCAATCCAAAAGTGGCTCTCATAATAGATTCATAAGGCAGTTTAATTTTCTTTCTTGGGAAGTGTTCCATGCCCTTCCTTAACAAAAATTGAAATCTAATGTTTCCTTCTTTCATATCAATAATTGCATCAATCGTTCTAAGGAAAAGTCTACCAAGAATAATAGGACATGTAGGATTGCAATCTATATCAAGAACAATGAAATCTATGGGCACATAATTCCTATTTGCAACAATAAGAAAATCATTAATCCTTCCCATAGGTTTCTTAATAGTGGAATCCGCAAGATGCAAATTTAAAGAACAATCATCAAATTCAAGGAACCCTAACACATCACAAAAAGTTTTTAGAATCGTGGAAACTCTAGCACCCAAATCACACAAAGCATGGCACTCATAATCTTTAATCTTAATCTTAATAGTAGATTCCCACTCATCATAAAGTTTTCTAGGGATAGAAACTTCCAATTCAAGCTTTTCTTCAAAAGATTGCATCATAGCATCAACGATATGTTTAGTAAAAGCTTTGTTTTTATTATAAGAATGAGGAGAATTCAACATGGATTACAACAAAGAAATACAATCTATTAAAGAACAATTATCATAATTAAATTCCTTGAAATCCAAAAGAGTGGGTTCATTTCTACTTAAAGTTTTAACCTCTCCAATCCCACTTTTATCAATTTTTGCATCAAGATCTAAAAATTTCGAATCCTTGGGACGCCTTTAACTAACGTTGACTCATCTCCAGTCCCATCTTTATCAAGATTTATATTGGAAAACAAATATTCAATAGGAGTCACATCAATCACTTTAAGATCTTCAACATTATTCTCACGGAAACTAGAAGAACATGTTTTTACAAACCAATCTTTTTTAGCACGCATCTTAGCGGTTCTTTCTTTGCACTCATCAATGGAAACTCTCATAGCTTCGAGAGACTCATTGATATCATGCTTGGGTAGAATAGATCTAAGTTTCAACGAATCAACGTCAAGAGATATTCTATCCACATTCCTAGCCAAATCCTCAATCTTAAGCATTTTTTCTTCAATCAAAGCATCGAAATTCTTTCGCGAACTCATAAATTCTTTAACACTATTCTCAAAATCAGAGGGAATCTTATTATAATTTCCATACGAATTGTTGTAGGAGTTACCATAACTATTAGAGGAATTACTAGGAAACGGCCTAGGATTAAAATACCTCTATACGCATTATTACCAAAATTGTTCCTACCAACAAAATTCACATCCATAGATTCATTATTATTTTCAATCAAAGTAGACAAAGGAATATCATAAGTATAAATAGAAGCACTCTTACTAGCAAACAATTTCATAAGCTCATCCATCTTTCCACTCAAAACATTAATCTCTTCAATTGCATGCACCTTTTTACTAGTGGAAGATCTTTCGGTATGCCTTTGAGAATAATTAACCATAATATGATCTAGAAGTTTAGTAGCTTATCCTAAAGTAATTCCCATAAAAGTGCCTCCCTCAACTGAATCTAAAAGATTTCTAGAAGTAAAATTCAATCCAGCATAAAAAATTTGTATAATCATCCACAAATTCAAACCATGAGTAGGGCAATTTCATATCATCAATTTCATCCTCTCCCAAGATTGTGCAACATGTTCATGATCAAGTTGCTTAAAATTCATAATATCGTTCCTAAGGGAGATGATCTTAGCGGGAGCAAAATACTTGGAAATAAAAGCATCTTTACACTTATTCCATGAATCAATACTATTTTTAGGCAAAGATGAAAACCAAGTTTTATCATGATCTCGAAGCGAGAACGGAAATAGCTTTAATTTAACAATATCATTATCACACAAATCAACAAAATTATTAAGATGGGATGCAGCATCTTCACTTGGAAGGCCGAAGAATTGATCTTTCATAACAAGATTCAGCAAAGCGGCATTAATTTCACAAGATTCTGCATTAGTGGCGGGAGCAATCGGAGTACTAATAAAATCATTATTATTGGTGTTGGAAAAGTCACACAATTTGGTATTCTCTTGATCCATCGTGACAAAGCAAGCAATCCAACACACGAGCACACAAAAAGCAAGCGGAGAAGACGGACGGAAGAGAGGCGAAGAAAAAGCAAATATTTTCGAAATTCATTTTAGAAGTGGGGGAGAGGAAAATGAGAGGCGAATGGTGAATAATGTAATTCAAGAGATGAGAGTTTATGATGGGTACTTGGTATGTCTTGACTTGGCGTCCATCTCCCCGGCAACAGCGACAGAAATTCTTCCTGCTACTTCTTGAGCTTGCGTTGGTTTTTCCCTTGAAGAGGAAAGGGTGATGCGGCAAAGTAGTGTAAGTATTTGCCTCAGTTTTGAGAACCAAGGTATCAATCCAGTAGGAGACAATGCACAAGTCACTGAATACCTGCACAAACAAACAACAACTTGCACCCAACACGATAAAGGGGTTGTCAATCCCGTCATGATTACCTGCAAAGGTGAGATCTGATAGAGATAGATAAACGGTAAAGTAAATATTTTTGGTATTTTTGGTTTATAGATCGGAAAGCAAAAGATTGCAAAATAGTAGATCGTAGACTAATATGATGGAAAATAGAACTTGTATGATGGAAATAGACCCCGGGAGCATAGATTTCACTAGAGGCTTCTCTCATGATAGCAAATAATACGGTGGGTGAACAAATTACTGCCTAGCAATTGACAAAAAAGTGCAAAGTTATGACAATATCTAAGGCAATGATCATGAATATAGGCATCATGTCCGTGTCAAGTAGACCGAAACAATTCTACATCTACTACTATTACTCCACACATCAACTGCTATCCAGCATGCATCTAGAGTATTAAGTTCATAAAGAACGGAGTAATGCATTTAAGAAAGACGACATGATGTAGAGGAATTAACTCAAGCAATATGGTGAAAACCCCATCTTGTCGTGGATTTGTCACGGCAGATGTCTCGTTAAAAGGACTTAGTCGTGAGGCCAACGCATCTATGTGATAGCTTGAGAGGGGTTGGTCAGAACCGAGAGACGCGAGGTTTTACCCAGGTTCGGCCCCTCATGGTGGAGGTAAAAGCCTACATCCTGCTTCATTGATATTGATGATGATGATCACGATTACAAGGGTGCTCTATCTCGAGAGCAATAGACTTGTTTGTCTAACGCTAACTTGTCCAACTCATGAAAACTTGTCCCTCTTGGGGTGCCTTGGCCCTCCTTATATAAGTTGGAGGGGCAGGTTACATGTGGAGTTCTAGTAGGACTAGGACTACTCTATTACAAGTGGAGTCCTATTCTTGCTTCCTTTGTAAGGGAATACTCCTTATTCCTTTCATCTTAAGCCGGCCCACCATAACATAAGCCGGCCTTCCCACGAACCGCCTTCTGGGCCATTGGGTCTTGTCGATCATCTGACCCGCCCACCAGGTTACTAATAAGTTGCCGATGTTCGGGCAGGTCTGCAGTGAGTTGCCAAGTGTCAACCGGGTCTCTGGTGAATCGCCAAGTCCAGTCGGGTCATACCGCGGGGTATATCCTTGACATTAGCCCCCGGTTTAATTTGGATTTATCCGTGTTAAATTGGTCCTGCAAAATAAGCACAAGAACAAATTTGACAGGTTGTGCTCCAGGTTAAAAATTCTTGTAAGCCGGCACCTGATTATCCTTAAGTCCTTATCATTTCCTTCTTCTGGAAAGTCTGCGTCAATAGGCCAGCCTCATAATCAATTTGCTGACACTGATTTTCAGCCAGCTTGAAGATGTAGAACTTCCCGGTTTATCATTGCCAAAATTGCCAGTTTGTAAATATTGATGGCACCGGGTCATAATTGTTGCTAACATCAAGCTTGAAAACATACCTTCCTTATATGCATATCACTTGTAGGCCCCAAGTCTTAAGGGATCGTAGTAACAGCTTAAGACTTGCTTAAGACTTGTCAGGTCAAAAAAACAGCTTAAGACTTGCTTCAATATAAATGTCGCAACCTTGAAGAAATCCGGGTTTGTTCATCTCAGTCACTAGTCATAAAATGAATATTCCACATATGTATCCCCCAAGTGTCGGGTTGTCATGCTTGCAACAACATGGGACTTGTAATTGCCTTATGCTCATAAAAACTTCAACCAGTGTAGCCCCCAAGGGTCGGGTTATTATGCAATAATGAGTAGGGACTTTGTAGATATGATCATGTAGACTTGAACAGCAATGTGTAGCCCCCAAGGGCCGGCTCGGCAAGATAATACTGAGCTGGGATTTTAAATATACTTCATTGAAAATAACATCATATGATGTAGCCTCCATCGTAGGGCTTGAACCCACGACCACAAGGTTAAGAGCCTTGTGCTCTACCAACTGAGCAATGGACCCTTCAATATAATGGATTAATGCTTGTGTACTTTGAATTTTTGATAGGAGCAATTAGTAACCCCCAAGGGCCGACTCATTATGATATGATGAGTCGGGTCTTCAATAAGGCGAGCAAAAAATGACTCTGTATTAGCCCCCAAGTGCCATGGTGCATGCTGGCAGTGACATGGGACTTGCATATTTGATGTAATATCAATTTGAATAATGTAGCCCCCAAGTGCCGGGTCGTAAGCCTGCAACGACTCGGGACTATTCTTTCCATTGTAGAATAAATCATATCTATTGATAAAATAATAGCCATTGCATTGAAGCGACTTTGAAAACCTCAATCATAATACTGGTTATTGATAACCATAATAAAAATCCATCCATGTTGGCTATTCAAGATTTGAATAATATAATCCGGTATGAAAACCTCAATCATTCAACAACATCATGACAATCCAGCCAAGTTTGGCTATTAAAGATTTGAATACCTTATCAGTTGACAAGTAAATCCGGAGTTTAAATACTCAGTGGCTCTTGGTCGATGGTGACTTAATGCGCATCCATTGTAATCTAGGATTTTTTTGTAACCCGACGGCTTATAGCCTTTGTGAAAATCAATAATTGATAACCCTTTTGAAACACAAATTTCAATCTTTGATGATGGGCTTGAACTTAATCATTTATGTAAGCCATAGCTCTGCATGTCCTGCACAAAGCTTAAACAACATATGCCCTGGCGACTTAACGTCAAAAGCCAGGGCGGGTAACAACCCAAACATAATATAGTCTTATGCAATTATGGAAAAGACTATAATTAAGGCCATTCAAGCCTAAACATACTGGCAACTTAAAAGCCAGGGCGGGTTATCAAACCTCGCATATTCATATAATCAGGAAAACATGCCTGTAGGATTGATTTATACTGTTGGCTTACATTGCCATATCCAGTGAGGGTAACAATCCAATGATTTATAAGCGCATGATTCCAATGGTGCAGTCCAAAATATATTGGAAACTTAACGTCCAAAGCCAGGGCGGGTTATCAAACCTCGCATATTCATCCAACAATTTAAAACATACCTGGAAAATTGGCTCAAATTGCCGGCTTACATCGCCACATCCAGTGAGGGTGACAACCCAAGTACTCATAAGCGCATAATTCCAATTGCACAATCAAAGTATACTGGCGACTTAACATCCAAAGCCAAGGCGGTTTACCAAACCCAAAATACTCATACCATTATTGAAAGACATACATGTAGATTAATACCATGGTGATGCCTTGATAATTATAATCCGGGGCCAGTATCAACCCGGAGTCATGAAATATCATCATTTTGATTGCTCAAAGCAAAATATCCTGGCGACTTAAAGTCTGCTATCAGGGCGGGTTATCAAAACCAAAGATGCTCAATGATGAGTCATATAATCAAGGCTACCTGGCCTGTGAAATTGGTTCACACTGTCGCCTTACAACGCCATATGCAGCAAGGGTAATAGCCCAAAGACTTAGAGCGCAGCGCCCTGTTCAATTTATTCATACTGCCAGCTTACAATGCCATATGCAGCAAGGGTAATATCCCAAAGACTTAGAGTGCAGAGCTCCAAGAATATAATCAAATCATACTGGCGACCTATCATCCAAAGCCAGTCCGGGTTATCAAAAACTCCAGATAGATTCAAATGTGAGTCATAAGGATCAAGGAGACGTGGCCTGAATCAATTTCAAACCATATATCAATATGGTACAAACGATGAACCTCAAAAAGTGTTCAAAACAATAACAAATCAGAAAAATCAAGGCCTTCGTAGGCTGCCAAGCCTCAATATAAGTTCTATTCAATGGGCCGCACAGCCACTTAGTTAATCCTTAATTCAAACCTATAAGCCGGGCCTCACATGACCAATCGTCGTTTTAACTTTGACAAGTTCAGGGTCTTTATAAGATTGACTGTCAAGAGTACGGCGAGTCATTCCAGGATTATCTGGTCAGAGTGGCAAGCATACAAAGGCAGGATAACCCGGATTTTTGGTGAATACACCTGGCATCCAAGCCTATTACAGGGGACAAACAAAGCTCTGTTTCATTAAACAAGAAGCCCCCGAGTAATTTTTCAATACAGGCATATAAGCCGGACCAATAGGGTAGTCATAGCTATGCTCAATGAGAAGGAAGCCCCCAAGTGACCAATAACGTGATAAGCCAATAAGGCAGGATACCCATGTTTGAACCGCGCATCATAGCAGCAAGTTCTCTTTGGCAACTTTAATTTTTCCTGAGAACTCGAACTTGCGAGAGATGGATTCTTTTTGAACCGGAATTCTAAACCGGATATTGAGAGCTTCAAAGCTTTGTGAGAGACAGATTTCCCTTGAGCCAGATTTTAAACCAGATATTGAGAGCTTCAACACTTTGTGGGAGACAGATTTCCTTTGAACCAGATTTTGAACCGATATCCTTCTTTTTAAGCCGAAAATTTTCTGACGGCCTTTAAATTTTTGCCAATAAGGCAGTAGCCTCCGGGGCCGGGTTATTTTTCCCTCCAATGACCATTCACTTAAATCGGCCAATTCTGCTGAGTCATATCATTGTAGCCCCTGAGTCTCAAGATGACTCGAGGAGTTGGCCTAAGATTCTTCATATTTAACCATGATGTAAATTGGCATATAGTTGAACAACGAATTGCTGAAATTTGTTGAATCTCGGCGGGTTATAATGACCCTATCTATTAATCCATCCGCTGTAGGCAAGGGCCATAGCCTGATGGTCTCCTTTGTAATGATGAATTCTACATAAAAAAATTCACAAACGAGAGTAATTGTTCTCGAGGAAAATAAAAATGTATTAATAAAAATTGATTGGACAGCTAAGTCGGCCGCGCCATTTGTAAGCCGGTGCGGACAGGCGAGTCAATTGCAGGCAGGGTAAACCGCACATATGGGTGAATCCTCCACATCATGTTGATGCAGACTAGGCCGCAGAGCCACTGTTTTCACATACATTCATTGAACATTACGACATGGTCAAATGCTGGTGCATAATAATGGTGGCGCGAGCTACATATCCATGACACGTCCATCGCTCTTGCAGTAAAACAACTGTCTACACCAAAAATCCTCACAAGACAGAGTAATTGCTCTTTTAAAGAAAGCAATATGTAATATAAAAATATGCTGGATGGATTTCACCTAATATATTAGACCAGAAATTATCCACCGCGGAGTTGATGATCACCACGGTGAAGCTAAAATTAATCACGGCCGAGTCGGCCGCGGGCGCAGACAGATGAGTTGGCCGCGGTGTTATAAGCCGGTGCAGTCGGGCAAGTTAATCGCAGGCGTGGTCCCGGTGAGTTGATGTAGAGCGAGTTGCGCGGGCGGCGGCTCGCGCACACCCGTTCAACAGTAAGCGGATGCAGACGTCGGTGCATGATGACGCTAACGCACACTCCATAGGCACGGCATGACTCCACTTTTATAATAAATCATTATCCTGATATCTTTGAATGATCGATGACCTATACATATAATTCTTGCACCGAGTAATGGTAGTGCTCCGCAACGCCCTTTGCAATTCTTATGGCAGCCAGCACATGTCGCTGGAACTCGTGCTCTGGTTGAGTTGGCAGAGTGGCCTTCAAAGCAACTATGCATGCATGCACTTCCTTTCCACGTGAATGCTCTAATGGAAAGAGATTTGTATTTGACTAGTATTGTTTTTGTTTGGCTCTCCGTTCATAATCTCAACGTCTGCGAGGATAACATCAGTATGAACTACTAAGGCGTGTTTGGTTGCTCGCATGAGGCCCAACCAGGCCCGCGCGGGAAGGGAATGGGTTGTTTGGTTGCCTGGTTTTCCTGTTGGGCCTGCATAGCACGAAACTTAAAGCACCTCTAGGCCTGGCTCACTAGAAACATAGGAATCGGTAGTTTCTCCCGAGCCAGGCCGAGCCGAGTGCAAGCGAGTGGGCCCTTGCATGAGCAGAGACGCGAGGGATGCGAGCTGATTACGTGAGGTCTTCTTCAACCTCCGGTAAGCTCCTATCTAATCTCCTCCCTCTGATCTACACAATGGTGCTTCAGTTCGAGGTAAGCTCTACACGAAAAAGATGCACCTCGATGCTACGGTTCCATTCAGGAGATCGGTTGGTAGTTTCGTTGGTCATAACTTCTTAATCTCATGTTCCCGTTTGGAGCTATTCTGGATGAATTTTGTCAGATTCGTCGCGCACGATCGATCATATGAAATTTCCTTTAACCAGCGGCCTAATCTCGTAGTTCCTCACAACATTCGTGTTGTAAGTTTTTGGTTTCGACGATCGTAGCTTCATCTCTCTTTGAACAGTGGTCTACTACACTGACGCCGCCATGTCAAGCTCCTCTGTTCTTTACTCAGAGTCCTCCTATTCGTCCCTCTCGACGCCGAAGCCCTTCCCCTCGATCCCCTTGGCCGCGTGCTACTATACTAGAGTCGTTTCCGGCGTCACTCGTCTCGGCCTACTCTTTGTCGTCCTCCTACTGCACTGATGGTGCAATGGCGCGCACACTGCTTTCTTGTATCCTCTGCCTCTGTGCACACTACAGTTCGCCGCGCCGCCGATGGGGTCGATCATCTTGGCCTCCTCTCTCTCACCCTACTACACTGGAGTCATTTCCGGCGTCGATCATCTCGGCCTCCTCTCTCGCCCACTGCACTATCGCTGCAATGGCACGAGCACTGCATTCTCCTCCTCTGTCCACTGTCTTTGTGCAAGCACCGCAATTAGTTCGCCGACGGTGTCGCTTGCCGTGCCGCCGACGGGGTCGCTCGTCCACGAATCCATGCTTGTCATGTCGAACACGGCGCCATGGCCACTATCCATCGTAGTCGCCATTGTCCGGCGCACACTGCACTTCTTCTTCCCTTCCCTCTGCTAGCTCTGAACCTGGTCTGCTAAGTGAAGTGCTAGCTCTTAATCATACCTCATGCATGCAACCAAACACTGAGTTCATGTGCCGCTTGGGCCAATGCAGGTAACCAAACAAAGTGCACTTGCGTATTACCTAATGCAATGACCCTAGATGTAGGCAACCAAACAACTCGCAGATATCGCATATGAGGCTATTTTTTCAGAGCCAGGCTGGGTTGAGATATGTATGCAATGCAACTACTATTCACTACGGTAACCAAACACGCCCCTAGCTGTCCATCATGTTTTGGGGATTCCATAAAAACACCTACGACCACAGCAAAGGCAGGGGCAGGTCGTGGCAGCAACAGGCCGGGTCAAAGGCAGCACGAGGGCGGCTCAAACGGGCACACGTGCAGCAGAAGAAAAGGCGGAGTCAAACCATGGCCGCGGGCGGCTCGAGGAGGCCCCTGGCGGATCGCAGTGCCAGCGGGGCATCTGAGGTGGCTCGGTCACCGTGAATTTGGGTCGTAATCGAGCAAGTCCGCGGAGACAAATGGAGATTGAGTCCGTGACTTCCCATTGTTGACTCCTCCTAGGCTCCGGATTTGGAGACCAGCTGTAATGATTCAATCCTCACAGGAGTTGCCTAACAAAGAATCCAATCAGGACACAAGCAGATGTCGTCTCGGCTTGCACGGTGGCTGTTTGCAGCAGATATTAGTCGATCTTCGGATTCGACGGATCGTCAGGTCACACCCGTCCACCGCACAACACACAATGACGCAACCGTTAATTTTCTCTTGTCAGCTCCAGAGTTAATCACAAAACAATGAATTTGCCGGTTCTACTCAAGGTTGTCCCATGCCGGGTTATCCTGCGAGATTGATCTGTGCCGGCTCTTCTTCATCTAACCAACCGCGATCTTCTCGAACCCTATGAGAAAATCCCTTCAAGAACTCAACATCACCATGCGCATGCCCCACGATGGGCGCTAACTATCGTGGATTTGTCATGACAGATGTCCTCATTGAAAGGACTAAGTCGTGAGGCCAATGCATCTATGTGATAGCTTGAGAGGGGTTGGTCGGAACCGAGAGACGCGAGGTTTTACCCAGGTTCGGCCCCTCACGGTGGAGGTAAAAGCCTACATCCTGCTTCATTGATATTGATGATGATGATCACAATTACAAGGGTGTTCTATCTCGAGAGCTATAGACTTGTTTGTCTAACCCTAACTTGTCCAAGTCGTGAAAATTTGTCACTCTTGGGGTGCCCTGGCCCTCCTTATATAAGTTGGAGGGGTGGGTTACATGTGGAGTCCTAGTAAGACTAGGACTACTCTATTACAAGTGGAGCCCTATTCTTGCTTCAATTGTAAGGGAATATTCCTTATGCCTTTCATCTTAAGCCGGCCCACCATAACATAAACTGGCCTTCCCACGAACCGCCTTCTGGGACGTTGGGTCTTGTCGATCGTCTAACCCGCCCACCGGGTTACTAATAAGTTGTCTAGGTTCGGGCAGGTCTCCAGTGAGTCGCCAAGTATCAACCAGGTCTCTGGTGAATCGCCAAGTCCGTCCGGGTCATATTTCCGGCCGGGTCATACCACGGGGTATATCCCCGACACACCTTTTTATCGTCGATGGCAACAATATAATATGTGCCTTACTGCCCCTACTGTCACTGGGAAAGTACACCACAAGATTGAACTCAAAGCTAAGCACTTCTCCCATTGCAAGAAAAACCAATCTAGTTGGCCAAACCAAACCGATAGTTTGAAGAGAATTACAAAGATATCAAATCATGCATATAAGAATTCAGAGGAGATTCAAATAATATTCATAGATAAGCTGATCATAAATCCACAATTCATCGGATCTCGGAAAACACACCGCAAAAAAGTACTACATCGAATAGATCTCCAAGAACATCAAGGAGAACATGGTATTAAGAATCAAAGAGACAAAAGAAGCCATCTAGATACTAGCTATGGACACGTAGGTCTGAGGTAAACTACTCACACTTCATCGGAAGGGCAATAGAGTTGATGTAGAAGCCCTCCATGATCGAATCCCCCTCCGGCAGGACACCGGAAATGGCACCTAGATGGGATCTCACGGGTACAGAAGGTTGCGGCGGTGGATAAGTGTTTTGTGGCTCCCCTGGTTGGTTTGGGGATATATGGGAATATATAGGTGAAGAAACTAGGTCAGGAGGTGCACGAGGGGCCCACAAGGGTGGGGGGCGTGCCCTACCCTCCTGGGCGCGCCCTCCGTCCTTGTGGCCGCCTCATGGCTCCTTCGACATCATCTCCAAGTCTTCTGGTTGTCTTCTGGTCCAAAAAAAATCATCGCAAAGGTTTTATTCCATTTGGACTCCGTTCGGTATTCCTTTTCTGTGAAACCCTAAAACAAGGAAAAACATGAACTGGCACTCGACTCTAGGTTAATAGGTTAGTCGCAAAAATCATATAAAATAGCATATAGATGCATATAAAACATCCAAAGCAGATAATATAATAGCATGGAACAATCAAAAATTATAGATACGTTGGAGATGTATCAGACCGCGGCATCCAAACCAACACACACCACAAAGTCGGTCTAGATAGACTCCACGGGCGGTGGTGAGGGTGTTGTGGGCACCGCCAAAGGCCCTAGCAAGCCCATCTCCTTCAGAATCACCACTGAAATAGGTGGTTGGACTCCTCACATAGCTCTGTCAACTCAAGCATAATCTGTAAAACCAGAGCCACGACCTCGACGATCACTTAACCCCCAATGTCAGTCGACACCATAGAGCAGGGCCTAGCACGAGGAGAGAAACCTCCATAGAGGTTGACTTTCTCTCCGTCTGTAGAACCAACCTAAAGCTCAGGGAGCAAAGATCCAATTGGCACAACCTGAATTTTACCAAGAGCAACCTCCGCCCTTGCCAAGACACTCTCAACACGCACAACACAATCGCAAAGCTCAACGCAAAGTAACTCAGTCTGCTGCTCAAGGACAGGTTGTAATGGCACGTTGATACGTCTCCAACGTATCTATAATTTATTATTATTCCATGCTATTATATTATCTGTTCTGGATGTTTTATATGCATTAATATGCTATTTTATATTATTTTTGGGACTAACTTATTAACCCAGAGCCCAGTGCTAGTTTCTGTTTTTTTCCTTGTTTTTGAGTTTCGCAGAAAAGGAATATCAAACGGAGTCCAAACAGAATAAAACTTTACAATGATTTTTCTTGGACCAGAAGACACCTATGAGACTTGGAGATAAAGTCAGAAGACCCAGGAGGCGACGACAAGCCGTAGGGGCTTGCCCTAGGGGGCGTCCCTGGCTTGTGGGCCCCTCGGGAGACCAACGACCTCCCTCTCAGTCCTATAAATTCCAAAATATTCCCAAACCCTCAGAAGCATCCACGAAAATACTTTTCTGCCGTCGCAACCTTCTGTTCCCGTGAGATCCCATCTTAGGGCCTTTTCCCGCGATCTGCCGGAGGGGGATTCGATCACGGAGGGCATATACATCAACCCTATTGCCCTTCCGATGAAGCGTGAGTAGTTTACCTCAGACCTATGAGTCCATAGCTAGTAGCTAGATGACTTCTTCTCTCTCTATGATCTTCAAAACCATGTTCTCCTCGATGTTCTTGGAGTTCTATCCGATGTAATCTTCTTTTGTGGTGTGTTCGTTGAGATCCGACGAATTGTGGATTTATGATCAGACTATCTATGAATATTATTTGAGTCTTCTCTGAATTATTATATGTATGATTTGATATCTTTGTATTTCTCTTCAAATTATCGGTTTGGTTTGGCCAACTAGATTGGTACTTCTTGCAACGGGAGAGGTGCTTAGTTTTGGGTTCAATCTTGCGGTGTCCTCACCCGGTGAAAAAGTAGGGGTAGCGAGGCGCATATTGTATTGTTGCCATCAAGGATAAAAATATGGGGTTTTCATCATATTACTTGAGTTTATCCCTCTACATCATGGCATCTTACTTAAGGCATTGCTCCGTTCTTTATGAACTTAATACTCTAGATGCATGCTGGATAGCAGTCGGTGTGTGGAGTAATAGTAGTAGATGGAGACAGGAGTTGGTCTACTTGACACAGACGTGATGCCTATATGCATAATCATTGCCTTGGATACCGTCATAACTTTACGCTTTTCTATCAATTGCTCGACAGTAATTTTTTCACCCGCCGTATTATTCGCCTTCAAGAGAGAAGCCTCTAGTGAAACCTATGCCCCCTGGGTCTATTTTCCATCATATATTTTCAGATTTATAAACCAAAAAACCCAAAAATATTTTGCTGCAATTTATTTAATTTTTTTACATTTTAGCAATATTTTATACCTATCTCTATCAGATCTCACCTTTGCAATTAACGGTGAAGGGGTTGACAACCCCTTTATCGCGTTGGGTGCAAGTGTTTGATTGTTTTTGCAGGTGCATAGATTGGAGACTTGCTTGTGCCTCCTACTGGATTGATACCTTGGTTCTCTAACTGAGGGAAATAATTATCTCTACTTTGTTGCATCACCCTTTCCTCTTTAAGGGAAAAACCAATGCAAGCTCAAGAAGTAGCATGAAGAATTTCTGGCGCCGTTGCCGGGGAGGTTCTACATCAAGCCTACCAAGTACCCATCATAAACTCTCATATCTTGCATTACATTATTTGCCATTTGCCTCTCGTTTTCCTCTCCCCCACTTCTAAAACGTTTTCCAAAAGATACAAAAAGATTTGCCCTTTTTATTCGCCCTTCTTTCCATATGCCTTTTCGCTCGTTTCCTATCTTTGCTTGTGATGCCATGTGCCTTCTATTTGCTTGCATCTTTGCTTGCTAAAAATCTATTGATATGGATCCACATAAAGTTTTCTACTTGGATCATCTTCGATCCATATGTGCTCGTGCTGAAACCCCGACTAGTTTAGTTGAGGGAAAATCTTTAGATGAGCATGCTCATTTTGTGCGTCACCGTTTGTCTGAAAAAGGGAGACTCTTATGGAATCAAATAAATTGTTTGCTATGTTATGCTTGGAATCTTTGTGAACTTTGTGATTTTACTTGTTGCTCTAAGAACCCTAAAAAACATCTTCCCTACTTATGTGAGTCTAATGATAACAAAATCTTATATTCTTATGAAAATGGTGTTTATAGTTACTATGATATCGAACAAATTGAAGAATTTGTTGCTTTTAAGGGTGCTTATGAAGTTGCTTCTTTGATTGAAAAGTATGATATTACTCTCTACAAATCTGAAAATTTTGACATACTTCAATATTTCTCTGAGGACTATGCTCATAGTGGAATTTATTGAGAGAATGGCCATTGCTTTGGAAGAAAATAATGATATGCATGAATCTATAGATAATTATGATTCCGATGATTTGATTGAGATACCCTCGCTTGATGAGTATGATGCTTGCTATTCATATGGCCATGATGCCAATATTAATAATGTTTATGGAGATATAATTTGTTATAGTTCCTTATGTTAAACATGAGATTGTTGCTATTGCACCCATACTTGATAGTTCCTTGAATCAGAAGCATGATTGCAATGTGTTATTATTAATTCTATTAAAGTCAATTGTGATAATAATATGCAAAACCCCAAACTTGGGGATGCTAGTTTTGCTATGTCCGCTACTTATTGCAATGGACATGATTGGGGTGACTCTTATTTTGATCTTGAAAATTTATTTAAGCCTCATGATGAATATGTTTGCGACAATATTGAAAGTGGGTTTGGAAGAGTGTAACACCCCGGATGTAACTTGCCTTATCTGTATCCCAACTCTTGCCGTTTCCGGCACTAAGTTATGATATTTCCTCATTGTCGGGTTTTTGTCCCCGTGTGTTTTGTCTTTGTCATGCATCTCATATCATGTCATCATGTGCATTGCCTTTGCATACATGTTCGTCTCATGCATTCGAGCATTTTCCCCGTTGTACGTTTTGCATTCCGGCACTCCTTTGTCCTCCGGTGTTCCTTTCTACCTCTTTTTGTGTGTGAGTGTTAAACGTTTTCGGATTGGACCGATACTTGTCATGCGGCCTTGGTTTACTACCGGTAGACTGCCTATCAAGTTTCCTGCCATTTGGACTTCGTTTGATACTCCAAAGGTTAACCGAGGGACCGAAAAGGCCTCGTGTGTGTTGCAGCCCAACACCCCTCCAAAGTGGCCCAAAACCCACCTGAAACTCCTCCATCATCTAGATCGTTCGATCATCATCATGTGGCCGCAAAACGCACCTCATTTGGAGCTTCCTAGCTCCCTATACCTCTATTTAAAGACCTTCCCCGAAATTTTCGGGTCATTCTACCCTAACCCTAGCAAAACCCGCTCCTCTGCCGCACCGGACATGTCCGTTCCGGCCGGATGTCCCGCCGCCGCCGCCCCGGACCAATAGACGAGCGCCACGTCATCCCGCCGGATCCCGCGCCGCCGAAGCCCGCCAGGCCCGTGCGCGGCCCTCCCGGCCCACGTGCGCCCCGCCGCCCGTCGCCTGGGTG
>NC_041386.1:184113227-184120105 GCF_002162155.2 Triticum dicoccoides | reverse complement strand
GCCCCGCCTCCCGCAAGGTTGCGCCGTCGCCCAGAGTGCGCGCCGGCCGCCGCACGCCATCGTTGGCCTCGCCGCTCTGGCTACCACTGCACCGACGCCGGCGCCGCCGTCCTCGCCGCACCACCACCGCGTCGGCCGCCGCACGCCATCGTTGGCCTCGCCACTCCGGCTACCACTGCACCGACGCCGGCGCCGCGCTGTCCTCGCCGCACCACCACCGAGCCCGCACCGCGCCTCGCTGCCGCTTCTCCGACGCCGGCGAGCGCAGCTCCTCGCCGTCCTCCGTCACGGCCTCTGCCCCAACCTCGCTGGCCCTCTTCTCCGGTGAACAGCTCCGGCAAGCACCCGCTGCTACAGTGCCACCTATGACTCACAGATTCCTTACAAAACCAGATGCAGGGACCGATGATGCCATTCCAGATGATGTGACCGAGCTCAAGTGGGAGTTCGACGAAGACTCGCGTCGTTACTACGTTTCCTTTCTAGACGATCAGTAGAGGTGCCCAGTTGGGGCAATCGGGGACTATGTTGCATTTGGGGTTTATCTTCATTTTGGTTTCGTAGTCGGACCTTGAGTGTATCTGGATGAATGTAATGTTATTTATGCTATTTGAGTGACGTGGTGAGTGTAAGCCAACTATGTATCTTTTCCCTTATTGTATTACATGGGTTGTTTGCGAAGATTACCTCACTTGCGACATTGCTTTCAATGCGGTTATGCCTCTAAGTAGTGCTTCGACACGTGGGAGATATATCCGCATCAAGGGTGTTACAAGTTGGTAATCAGAGCCTTCCCCGACCTTAGGAGCCCCTTGCTTGATCGAATTGTTGGCGTTGTTGAGTCTAGAAAAATGTTTTGAGTCATTTAGGATTATATATATCAGAGAGTAGGACTTCTTTTTACTCCTCAGTCCCTTCGTCGCTCTGGTGAGGCATCCTAACATAGAGTTTTGACTCTTCTCTTCTCAAATTTCACTAAAAAAATTTAGGATCACGCGGGTATCTTGGAATCGTTCCGATGGTTTTGTGACGAGAACATTGTTCTTGGTGCCTCCTGACATTTAGGGGTTGTGGCAGTGTCCCGGGGAGTTGAGCTCCGAGGTGTTGTCGTCACAATTTTATCGTTGAGATTCTGGAATACCTGAGTTTCGCCGACATTGAAAATCTCTTTTATGCAGTTGTTGGTGAGATAACCTTAACGCCACCCAGTACTAGGGCGGGAGTTCGGGAGTATCGTCATAACTCGTATAACGGATGCTTTTCGAAGGTTGAGGTAAATGATTTCCGAAGGTTTCTTGGTTATGTGTTGAAGGATGGATACAACTGGATGTAGGATTTGCTAGCTTTGGGTGAGATATTATGCTTCCCCTGTATCCCCAACACCTGATTGCATAACCGGAAAGGTTTGGGAGTTTCATAGGTGGGAATTCTTGTAGCTCTAGTATTTCTTCCGCAAATATTTGGTTTGTGATTGGGTAATCCTCACCAAGTATTTGTTCTTGTCCGTACCTTGTTGTTTTATTCTTCTACCTCTATCTAAGTGCTTCTCAATTTATGGAAGTGTGACCATGTCGATTGGAATGCGTTCGTTCATTTTGTTCGGATGTGAAGACTATATGCGCAATTTCGATCCGTTTGATTCAGCTTGAATATTTGTCTGTCAAGATGCTAACAGATGTCACCCTCTCCAGGATGGCTCCTCCAATGCGCACGACTCCGAATCCTGATCCCCCACCACCACCTCCACCTCCGGAGGCATGGCAAGCTGTGATGGCCGCTACCAATGCAAACACGCAGCTGATCATGCAGCTCTTGCAAGAGCGCAACCAAGGGAATCATGGCCATGGCAAAAATCAGAATCAGTTTGCTACACTCAACCAATTCCTGCTAACCAGCCAAAGACCTTCAGCAACTGTGTCGAGGCCTCAGACGCTGATGATTGGCTCGTGGATATCTGCAAGCATTTCAAGTGCAGTAACGTTAGGCCTGAGGACTTTGTCAAGTTTGCCTCCTTCCAACTCAAAGACCAAGCTGCAGAATGGTTTCAGCAATACAAAGATTCCAGAGGAGGCCATGTGATTACCTGGGATGAATTCCGTCAAGACTTCAAAGCTCATCACATTCCTCAGAGTGTTGGTGAGAGCAAGCGTGAGGAATTCCGCAACCTGAAGCAAGGCAGCTTGTCTGTTTACCAGTATAACATTCTGTTCCAGAGGCTCGCTCATTTCGCCAAGCAAGACGTCCTTGACGAGAGGAGCATGATTTATCAGTTCATGGGTGGCCTCAAAGAAGATCTCCAACTAGCTCTCATCGTTTTTGAGCCGAAGAAGTACGATGAGTTCTACAATATGGCAATGAAGCAAGAGGCTGCTCAACTCAAGTGTGATGCTTCCAAGAAGCGAGTCAGAGATGCAACTCCTTCTTCCTCAACTCAAGTGGCTTCTAAGCAGCAAAAGTATTGACTTCCTCCTCCTCCGTTCCGTCAGCCTTATCAGCAGAAGAGCAAAGGTGGCAATGGATCTTCCCACCCACCCAACCCAGGCTTTCAGAACAAGACTTCGTCTCAAGCTCCAAGATCAAGTGCTCCGTATTACCGTCCGCTCTCGGAGGTCACGTGCAACAAGTGTCAGCAGAAGTGTCACTATGCCAACAAATGCTTCAATCAGAGGTGTCTTCCTCCTCCTCCTGTGAGATCTGCTAGCAATGCAGTGGTCAAGCATAATCCCAAGCACGCCAAGGTCAACATGATGAATGCAGCTCAGGCAGAGGACTCGTCAGATGTCATTTTGGGTAACCTGCATGTTAACGATGTTCCTGCAAAAGTTCTCTTTGACATTGGTGCATCGCTTTCTTTTATTTCTACACCATTTGTTGCCAAGAATGAATTTGTGACCGAAAAGATTCCTTTCCCGTTGAAGATTGTGTCCCCGGGCAAGCAAATGGCATCTAATGTTTGCGTCCCGGATGTTACTATCACGTTGGGCGACTATAAGTTTCTATCCTCTCCAGTGGTCCTTGGTAACTCGGATATTGATCTTATTCTCGGAATGGACTGGCTTTCTAAGCACAAGGCTCATCTTGATTGTGCTGCCAGGCAGATTCAATTGACACATTCGTCTGAGGATGTAATCGTATTTGCCGCTCGTGATGATACCATCCGTCTGTTCTCTCAATGAGAAGGGTGAGATGGATGCCATTTCTCAGATCCCAGTCGTTTGCGAATATCAAGACGTCTTTCCAGAAGAGCTTCCAGGAATGCCTCCGCACCGGCCAGTTGAATTCATCATCGATCTTGAGCCTGGCACGGAACCTATTTGCAAACGTCCTTACAAGCTTGGACCTGAAGAGTTGAAGGAGCTGAAGAAACAACTTGATATTCAAGAGCGTATGGGTCTCATCCGACCAAGTTCTTCTCCATGGGATTGTGGTGTTCTTTTTGTGAAGAAGAAGGATGGAACGGACCGACTTTGTGTCGACTACCGTCCATTGAACAAGAAGACCATAAAGAACAAGTACCCACTTCCCAACATCAATGAGCTGTTTGAACAACTCAAAGGTGCTCAAGTATTATCCAAGCTTGATCTCCGTATGGGCTATCATCAGATTCGCATTCGTGAACAAGATATCCCCAAGACAGCATTCGGAAAAAGCTATGGTTCATATGAATACACTGTCATGTCTTTCGGCCTCGTCAACGCTCCTCCAACATTCTATCGCATGATGAACTTCATCTTCAACGCCTACACAAATGATTTCGTCTTGGTCTACCTCGATGACATTTTGGTCTTTTCCAAGAACAAGGAAGATCATGCCAAGCACTTGCGTTTGGTGCTGGATAAGCTCAGAGAACATCAGTTCTATGCCAAGTTTTCAAAGTGCGAGTTTTGGCTCGATGAGGTTCTCTACCTTGGGCATATCATTTCTGCCAAGGGCATAGAGGTGAATCCTGAGAAGGTGTCTGCAATTGTGAATTGGGAACCACCTCAGAATGTGAAGCAACTCCGCAGCTTCCTTGGGCTCGCAAGCTATTGTCGAAGGTTCATTGAGAACTTCTCTAAGATCGTGAAGCCTCTTTCCAACCTTCTCCAGAAGCATGTGAAGTACGTCTGGTCTCCTGAATGTGACATCGCTTTCAACACCCTGAAAGAGAAATTAGTCACTGCTCCAGTCCTGACTCATCCTGATGAATCCAAACCATTTGAGGTCTTCTATGATGCCTCTCTTCAAGGTCTTGGTGCAGTGTTGATGCAAGAGAAGAAAGTTGTGGCCTATACCTCTCGCCAGTTGAAGCCCAACGAGAAGAACTACCCCACTCATGACCTCGAGTTGGCGGCAGTTGTCCATGCTCTTTTAACTTGGAGACATCTCTTATTGGGAAGAAAAGTGGACATCTTCACTGATCATAAGAGTCTCAAGTACATCTTCACTCAGCCTAATCTCAACCTCAGGCAGACTCGTTGGGTCGAAATGATTCAAGAGTATAATCCGAGTATCGAATATACTCCAGGCAAGGCCAATGTAATTGCTGACGCATTGAGTAGGAAGGCTTACTGCAACAGTTTGATTCTCAAGCCTTACCAACCCGAGCTTTGTGAAGCTTTCCGCAAGCTCAACCTTCAAGTTGTTCCTCAAGGTTTCCTCGCCAACCTCCAAGTCTCTCCTACTTTGGAAGATCAGATTCGTGAGGCTCAACTTCTTGATGCTATGGTGAAGAAGGTGAAGATTGGGATTGCCAAGAGTCAACCCAAGTACAAGTGATATCGCCTTGATGACAAGGATACTCTATTCTTCGAGGATCGCATTGTTGTGCCTAAAGGTGACCTTTGTAAAGTCATTATGAACGAGGCTCACAATTCACTCCTCTCTATCCACCCTGGAAGTACAAAGATGTACCATGATCTCAAGCAGTCGTATTGGTGGACTTGAATGAAGCACGAGATTCCTCAGTTCGTGAATGAATGTGATGTCTGCAGAAGAGTGAAGGCAGAACACCAACGACCAGCTGGTCTCTTCCAAGCTCTTGCCATCCTAGAATGGAAGTTTGACCATATTGAGATGGACTTCGTGACTGGATTTCCAAAGTCCAAGCATGGCAATGATGCTATCTTCGTTGTCATCGACAAACTCACTAAAGTGGCTCATTTCCTTCCTATCAAAGAATCTATCATAGCAGCTCAGTTGGCAGATCTATATACCTCCCGAATTGTCTCTCTGCACGACATTCCGCAGTTGATTTCTTCAGATCGCGGCAGCATCTTCACCTCCAATTTTGGGATTCTTTTCAAAAGGCCATGGGCACCAACATTCGCTTCAGCACAGCTTTTCATCCTCAAACCAGTGGCCAAGTCGAGCGAGTAAATCAGATTCTTGAAGATATGCTCAGGGCTTGCGTCATCTCTTTCGGTATGAAGTGGGAAGATTGTCTTCCATATGCCGAGTTCTCCTACAACAACAGCTTCCAAGCGAGTTCGGGCAAGGCCCCGTTCGAGATTCTCTATGGCAGGAAGTGTCGTACTCCTCTTAACTGGTCAGAGACTGGTGAACATCAACTTCTTGGTAATGACTTGATCACAGAGGCAGAAGAGATGTGCAAAGTCATTCGTGATAATCTCAAAGCCGCACAATCGCGCCAGAAGAGTTATTATGATAGCAAGCATCGTGACTTGGCTTTCGAGATCGGAGACCATGTCTACCTCCGCGTCTCCCCAATGAAAGGTACTCGTCACTTCGGTATCAAAGGGAAGCTTGCCCCTAGATACGTGGGTCCTTTCAAAATCATCAGCAAGAGAGGCGATCTCTTCTATCCACTTGAGCTTCCCTCCAACTTTGCAAATGTGCATGACGTGTTTCACGTGTCTCAACTCCGCAAGTGCTTCAAGACTCCTGACCACACCGTCAACTTCGAAGACATTGATCTCCAAGAAGACATGTCTTATCATGAGCACCCAGTTGCTATTCTTGAAGAAACTGAGCGCAAGACTCGCAACAAGTCTATCAAATTCCTCAAAGTCAAGTGGTCACATCATTCCGACCGTGAAGCCACCTGGGAATGCGAGGATCACCTCTGTTCTGAGTACTCAGAGTTTTTCCAGTCCTAGATCTCGGGATGAGATCCTTTCGTAGTGGTGGAGTGTTGTAACACCCCGGATGTAACTTGCCTTATCTGTATCCCAACTCTTGCCGTTTCCGGCACTAAGTTATGATATTTCCTCATTGTCCGGTTTTTGTCTCCGTGTGTTTTGTCTTTGTCATGCATATCATATCATGTCATCATGTGCATTGCATTTGCATACGTGTTCGTCTCATGCATTCAAGCATTTTCCCCGTTGTACGTTTTGCATTCCGGCGCTCCTTTGTCCTCCGGTGTTCCTTCCTACCTCTTTTCGTGTGTGAGTGTTAAACATTTTCGGATTAGACCGAGACTTGTCATGCGGCCTTGGTTTACTACCGGTAGACCGCCTGTCAAGTTTCGTGCCATTTGGACTTCGTTTGATACTCCAAAGGTTAACCGAGGGACTGAAAAGGCCTCGTGTGTGTTGCAGCCCAACACCCCTCCAAAGTGGCCCAAAACCCACCTAAAAATCCTCCATCATCTAGATCATTCGATTACGATCGCGTGGCCGCAAACCGCACCTCATTTGGAGCTTCCTAGCTCCCTCTACCTCTATTTAAAGACCTTCCCCGAAATTTTCGGGTCATTCTACCCTAACCCTAGCAAAACCCGCTCCTCTGCCGCGCCGGACATGTCCGTTCCGGCCGGACGTCCCGCCGCTGCCGCCCCGGACCAATAGACGAGCGCCACGTCATCCCGCCGGATCTCGCCAGGCCCGCGCGCGGCCCTCCCGGCCCACGCGCGCCCCGCCGCCCGTCGCCTGGGC
>NC_041386.1:184108607-184112565 GCF_002162155.2 Triticum dicoccoides | reverse complement strand
CTCGCTGCCGCTTCTCCGACGCCCGCGAGCGCAGCTCCTCGCCGTCCTCCGTCACCGGCCTCTCCCCCAACCTCGCCGGCCCTCTTCTCCGGTGAATAGCTCCGGCAAGCACCCGCTGCTAGAGTGCTCGCTATAGTGCCGGCGGATCTAGATCTGAAAATATCTCGGTTGACTTTCCCCTGAAACCCTAATTATTTTGTAAGTTTGACGCATCATAAATTCCTCATCGTGGCTCTGATTCGTGCGTGTAGCATATCAAAATGTTCGTCTCAAAGAGTACATCATTTCATCTCATTGCATCATTTTCATTTGAGCTCATCTTCATGCCCGAAATGATGTTGGAAGAGGGCTATGTGATGATAGTTCAGATCTGTTTTAGCAAATGCACTTTTGTCATCTTTATAGAGGTGTATTCCATGTATTTTTTTGATCTATGTGGTGACTAGCACAAGCATGCAAAGTAGCTTACTTAATATTGCTGATTTCAGGGACTTAGAAATATTCTAAGTCATTGCCCTGTCCTTATTTTTATGCCATATGTTCATGTTGTTTCCTAGTGATCCGTGCCTCTTTTGAGCATGATCAGTAAGGATGTTTTGTAGATATTGTGGTGCTCTATCCATCCATGTCTTTGTTTGCAAATATGGAGTAACCTAGATTGAGTCAATCGAGCTCTACTTTTGTTATAAAATGTTCCTCGCAGATTGTTAACATGTTTTGCAATTTTGCCAAGCTTGTTGTTGTTGATCCGTGCATGCTATGATGGTGTTCTTGCCATGTATAGCTTCTATGCCATGTCTACTTGCTTGGTGTATGCTTAGTTTGTCATGCCATGCCTTGTAGTGAATGCATCGAGCTCGTAAACATGCCTACTTATTATCTATTTTGCCATGCTCCGGTTTTTCACCAAGTCTGAATCTGTTTATGTTTTTGCTATGTTCACATGCTTGCAATTGTATTTTCTGATCCCTTTTGGCTTATGGTCAATAAGGGACTTTTGTTATATGCTTTGAGTAGCTTCATGTCATGCCTTTCTTTGCCATGATATGTTCCTGTAGCATGTAGTTATCATGCTCTAAACATTGCTTCCTGATGATATATTCCTGACATGCTGTTAATTTCACTAAGTCTGAAACCTGTAATCTTTTGCACTTTTGCCATGCTTGTTTGAACCTGCTATTGAGTGAATTAGCCGTATCTCAGTGTTCATCTTTTGTCAAGCATCATGAGTGGTTTTCCAAGTTGAGGCCAGGTTCAATCATTCCTTTGCAAATCATGCATATGCATCACATATCGCATCCCGCATATCATGCCATGTTTGCATCATGTTGCTTGTGCATTGCACGTGGTTGATTGTGTTCCTTTTGCTTGTTGTTCTTGCTTGGGTAGAGCCGGGAGACAAGTACGTGATCGAGGAGCCCGTGGAGTATGCTTACGAGGATCAAGTCAACTCTGAGAACTTTGCAGGCAAGATGACCATACCCTCGAAATCACTTCTATCTTTGCTTGCTAGATGCTCGCTCTTTTGCTATGCCTATGCTACGATACCTACCACTTGCTTATCATGCCTCCCACATTGCCATGTCAAACCTCTAACCCACCATGTCCTAGCAAACCGTTGTTTGGCTATGTTACCGCTTTGCTCAGCCCCTCTTATAGCGTTGCTAGTTGCAGGTGAATATTGAAGTTTGTTCCTTGTTGGAACATGTTTATTGTTGGGATATCACTATATTATCTTGTTTATCTTAATGCACCTATATACTTGGTAAAGGGTGGAAGGCTCGGCCTTATGCCTGGTGTTTTGTTCCACTCTTGCCGCCCTAGTTTCCGTCATATCGGTGTTATGTTCCCGGATTTTGCGTTCCTTACACGGTTGGGTTATAATGGGAACCCCTTGACAGTTCGCCTTGAATAAAACTCCTCTGGTAATGCCCAACATTGGTTTTACCATTTGCCACCTAGCCTCTTTTTCCCTTGGGTTTCCGGAGCCCAAGGGTCATCTTTATTAAACCCCCCGGGCCAGTGCTCCTATGAGTGTTGGTCCAAAACATAGCCACTTGTAGCGCCACCTCGGGGAAACTTGAGGGTTGGTTTTAGTTGTACGTAGTGTTCATATGAGTGTGCCCTGAGAACGAGATATGTGCAGCTCCTATCGGGATTTGTCAGCACATTCGGGCGGTGTTGCTGGACTTGTTTTACCATTGTCGAGATGTCTTGTAACCGGGATGCCAAGTCTGATCGGATTGTCTTGGGAGAAGGAATATCCTTCGTTGACCGTGAGAGCTTGTGATGGGCTAAGTTGGGACTCCCCTGCAGGGATTTGAACTTTCGAAAGTCGTGCCCGCGGTTATGGGCAGATGGGAATTTGTCAATGTCCGGTTGTAGAAAACCTAAGGTTTACCTTAATTAAAATGCACCAACCGCGTGTGTAGCCGTGATGGTCTCTTCTCGGCGGAGTCCGAGAAGTGAACATGGTGTTGGAGTAATGCTTGATGTAGGTTGTTCTAGGATCACTTCTTGATCATAGTTGTTCGACCGTGCCTTTGCCTTCTCTTCTCGCTCTCATTTGCGTATGTTAGCCACCATATATGCTAGTCGCTTTCTGCAGCTCCACCTCATACTTTTACCCTTCCTATAAGCTTAAATAGTCTTGATCGCGAGGGTGTGAGATTGCTGAGTCCCCATGACTCACAGATTCCTTCCAAAACCAGATGCAGGGACCGATGATGCC
Organism: Triticum dicoccoides; assembly: GCF_002162155.2. Classification (NCBI taxonomy): domain Eukaryota; kingdom Viridiplantae; phylum Streptophyta; class Magnoliopsida; order Poales; family Poaceae; genus Triticum; species Triticum dicoccoides. Next base: position 184,109,834 of record NC_041386.1, on the reverse strand, counting down.
ATTACAGATGATGTGACCGAGCTCAAGTGGGAGTTCGACGAAGATTCTCGTTGTTACTACATTTCCTTTCCAGACGATCAGTAGAGGTGCCCAGTTGGGGCGATCGGGGACTATGTTGCATTTGGGGTTTATCTTCATTTTGGTTCCGTAGTCGGACCTTGAGTGTATCTGGATGAATGTAATGTTATTTATGCTATTTGAGTGACGTGGCGAGTGTAAGCCAACTATGTATCTTTTCCCTTATTGTATTACATGGGTTGTTTGCGAAGATTACCTCACTTGCGACATTGCTTTCAATGCGGTTATGCCTCTAAGTCGTGCTTCGACATGTGGGAGATATAGCCGCATCGAGGGCATTACAAAGATTGTCAACTTTAAGTAAAAGTAATCCCACATATTTGGAGAGTGTTCAATCTCGTGACTTTTTTGATAAAAGTGGGCTTGGAGAGGTCATGACTTTATTTGATGATAATCCCACTATTTTGGAAGAGTGTCAACTTTGCATGCATGTGGATCATGAAGACAATATTTTATGTGATGGTTATATTGTTGAATTTGAATACGATCCCACATGTAATTATTATGAGAGAGGAAAATATGTTGTAGAAATTTTCATGTTACAAAATTACCTCTCATTATGTTGAGATTGCTACTGTTTATTTCTTCTTCCTTGCATATGGTGGTTTTTGCTTGTCTTCATAATTTGTTCGCTTATAAAATCCCTATGCATAGGAATCATGTTAGACTTAAATTTGTTTTCATATGTTTTATGATGCTCTCTTTGTGTTTCAATTGCTATCTTTCATGTGAGCATCATTAAAATTGTCAATGCCTAGCTAGGGGCGTTAAACAATAGCGCTTGTTGGGAGGCAACCAAATTTTATTTTGTGTTTTTTGTTTTGCTTCTATTCTTGAATAAAATACACTTTATTACCTCTATAGTAATTGTGTTTTGGTGTTTAATTAGTGTTTTGCCAAGTAAGACCTTTGGGATAGATTACAATGATAGTTGATTTGATCTTGCTGAAAAATAGAAACTTTTGCGCCTAGTAAAATAATTTCTGTTTTTGACAGAAGCGCGATAAAATACTGATTATTTTTGCAAAAGGTTCATATACAAATTTCCTATGATGTCCAGTTTTTTTAGAATTTTTGGAGTTACATAAGTATTCGAAGTTTACAGATTACTACATATTGTTCTGTTTTTGACAGATTCTGTTTTCTATG
>NC_041386.1:184097530-184108129 GCF_002162155.2 Triticum dicoccoides | reverse complement strand
TTTCTATGGGTTGTTTGCTTATTTTGATGAATCTATGGGTAGTATCGGGGGGGGGGGGTATGAACCATGGAGAAGTTGGAATACAGTAGACATTACACCAATATAAATAAAAAATGAGTTCACAACCAAAAGTGGTGATTTATTTTCTTATACTAACGGATCTCATGAGTTTTCTGTTGAGTTTTGTGTTGTGAAGTTTTCAAGTTTTGGGTAAAAATTTAATGGACTATGGAATAAGGAGTGGCAAGAGCCTAAGCTTGGGGATGCCCAAGGCACCCCAAGGTAATATTTAAGGACAACCAATAGCCTAAGCTTGGGGATGCCCCGGAAGGCATCCCCTCTTTCGTCTTTAATCCATCGGTAAATTTACTTGAGGCTATATTTTTATTCACCACATGATATGTGTTTTACTTGGAGCGTCTTGTATGATATGAGGATTTGCATTTTAATTTGCCACAATCATCCTTGTTGTACATACCTTTTGAGAGGTACATGCATGAATCGTGAATTTATTAGAATACTCTGTGTGCTTCACTTATATCTTTTGAGCTAGGCAATTTGCTCTAGTGCTTCACTTATATCTTTTTAGAGCACGGCGGTGGCTTTATTTTATAGAAATTTTTGAAATCTCTTGCTTCACTTATATTATTTTGAGAGTCTCTATAAACAGCATGGTAATTTGCTTTGGTTATGAATTTAGTCCTAATATGATGGGCATCCAAGAGGGATATAATAAAAACTTTCATATAAAGTGCATTGAATACTATGACAAGTTTGATTTCTTATGATTGTTTTGAGATATATAGATGGTAATATTAGAGTCATGCTAGTGATTAATTATGGATTGGTATAAATACTTGTGTTAAAGTTTGTGATACTCGTAGCACGCACGTATGGTGAGCCGTTATGTGATGAAGTGGGAGCATGATTTATCTATTGATTGTCTACCTTATGAGTGGCGGTCGGGGATGAGCGATGGTATTTTCCTACCAATATATCCCCCTAGGAGCATGCGTGTAGTACTTTGTTTCTATATCTAATAGACTTCTGCAATAAGTATGTGAGTTCTTTATGACTAATGTTGAGTCCATGGAGTATACGCACTCTCACCCTTCCACCATTGCTAGCCTCTCTAGTACCGCGCAACTTTTGCCGGTGCATTGCACCCACCATTACCTTCCTCAAAACAGCCACCATACCTACCTATTATGGCATTTCCATAGCCATTCTAAGATATATTGCCATGCAACTTCCACCGTTCCGTTTATTATGACACGCTTCATCATTGTCATATTGCTTTGCATGATCATGTAGTTGACATCGTATTTGTGGGAAAGCCACCATTCATATTCTTTTATACATGTCACTCTTGAGTCATTGCACATCTCAATACACCGCCGTAGGCATTCATATAAAGTCATATATTTGTTCTAGTATCGAGTTATAATTCTTGAGTTGTAAGTAAATAAAAGTGTGATGATCATCATTATTAGAGCATTGTCCCATGTGAGGAAGGGATGAAGGAAGCTATGATTCCCTCACAAGTTGGGATGAGTCTCTGGACTTTACGAAAAAATAAAAGAGGCCAAAGAAGCCCACCATAAAAAATGAGAGAAAAGAGAGAAGGGACAATGCTACTATCCTTTTTCCACACTTGTGCTTCAAAGTAGCACCATGATCTTCATGATAGAGAGTCTCCTATGTTGTCACTTTCATATACTAGTGGGAAATTTTCATTATAGAACTTGGCTTGTAAATTCCAATGATGGGCTTCCTCAAATTGCCCTAGGTCTTTGTGAGCAAGCGAGTTGGATGCACACCCACTTAGTTTCTTTTGTTGAGCTTTCATACACTTATAGCTCTAGTGCATCTGTTGCATGGCAATCCCTACTCACTCACATTGATATCTATTGATGGGCATCTCCATAGCCCGTTGATACGTCTAGTTGATGTGAGACTATCTTCTCTTTTTTTGTCTTCTCCACAACCACAATATTCTATTCCACCTATAGTGCTATATTCATGGCTCACACTCATGTATTGCATGAAAGTTGAAAAAGTTTGAGAACATCAAAAGTATGAAAAAATTGATTGGCTTGTCATCAGGTTTGTGCATGATTTAGTACTTTGTGTGATGAAGATGGAGCATAGCCAGACTATATGATTTTGTAGGGATAACTTTCTTTGGCCATGTTATTTTGAGAAGACATGATTGCTTTGTTAGTATGCTTGAAGTATTATTGTTTTTATGTCAATATTAAACTTTTGTTTTGAAGCTTATGGATCTGAATATTCATGCCACAATAAAGATAATTACATGGATAAATACGTTAGGTAGCATTCCACATCAAAAATTATGTTTTTATGATTTACCTACTTGAGGACGAGTAGGAATTAAGCTTGGGGATGCTTGATAGGTCTCCAACGTATCTATAATTTTTGATTGTTCCATGCTATTATATTATCTGTTTTGGATATTTTATATGCACTAATATGCTCTTTTATATTATTTTGGGACTAACTTATTAACCTAGAGCCTAGTGCCAGTTTCTGTTTTTTCCTTGTTTTTGAGTTTCGCAGAAAAGGAATATCAAACGGAGTCCAAACGGAATAAAACTTTACGATGATTTTTCTTGGACCAAAAGACACCTACGGGACTTGGAGATGAAGTCAGAAGACCCATGAGGCGACGACAAGCCATAGGGGCACGCCCTAGGGGCGCCCTTGGCTTGTGGGCCCCTCGAGAGTCCACCGACCTCCCTCTCAGTCCTATAAATTCCAAAATATTCCCAAACCCTCAAAAGCATCCACAAAAATACTTTTCCGCTACCGCAACATTCTGTTCCCGTGAGATCCCATCTTGGGGCCTTTTCCAGCGATCTGTCGAAGGGGGATTCGATCATGGAGGGCATCTACATCAACCCTATTACCCTTCCGATGAAGCGTGAGTAGTTTACCTCAGACCTACGGGTCCATAACTAGTAGCTAGATGGCTTTTTCTCTCTCTATTATCTTCAATACCATGTTCTCCTCGGTGTTCTTGGAGTTCTATCCGATGTAATCTTCTTTTGCGGTGTGTTTGTCGAGATATGATGAATTGTGGGTTTATGATCAGATTATCTATGAATATTATTTGAATCTTCTCTGAATTCTTATATGCATGATTTGATACCTTTGTATTTCTCTTCAAATTATCGATTTGGTTTGGCTAACTAGATTGGTATTTCTTGCAACGAGAGAGGTGCTTAGTTTTGGGTTCAATCTTGCGGCGTCCTCACCCAGTGACAAAGTAGGGGTGGCGAGGCACGTATTGTATTGTTGCCATCAAGGATAAAAAGATGGGATTTTCATCATATTACTTGAGTTTATCCCTCTACATCATGTCATCTTACTTAAGGCATTACTCTATTCTTTATGAACTCAATACTCTATATGTGTGCTGGACAGCGATCGATGTGTGGAGTAATAGTAGTAGATGCAAGCATGATTCGGTCTACTTGACACGGACGTGATGCCTATATGCATAACCATTGTCTTGGATATCGTCATAACTTTGCGCTTTTCTATCAATTGCTCGATAGTAATTTGTTCACCCACCGTATTATTTGCCTTCAAGAGAGAAGCCTCTAGTGAAACCTATGGCCCCGGGGTCTATTTTCAATCATATATTTTCATATCCATAAACCAAAAAACCCAAAAATATTTTGCTTCTATTTATTTACTTTTATTTTTTACGTGTTAGCAATCTTTTATACTTATCTCTATCAGATCTCACCTTTGCAATTGACCGTGAAGGGATTGACAACCCCTTTATCGCGTTGGGTGCAAGTATTTGATTGTTTGTGCTAGTGCATAGATTGGAGACTTGCTTGTACCTCCTAGTGGATTGGTACCTTGGTTCTCTAACTGAAGGAAATACTTATCTCTACTTCGTTGCATCACCCTTTCCTCTTCAAGGAAATAACCAACGCAAGCTCAAGAAGTAGCACATGTCAGCTTGGGTGATGGATGCACGCGGTGGAGCAACACATGGTTGCGCCGCAGCTTGGTTGACGGGTTGCCTCGGACGGCAAAAGCGAGCAATGTGGTCGAAACGGAGGCAATTCCTGCAACGGATTGAATCCCTGCAGCAGTATGCTCAATGACCCCGACACAGATGCTAGAAACATATATCTCTCAACCATGTCGGAGGAGGCAGTCGTGCATTGAAGGTAGGGCGATGAAAAGCTGAAGGAGGCGTCTAAAAACGCCCCTTCAAGATGAGATGCCAGCCCCCTAGTTCATCCCCGCGTGGAGTAGCCGCAAAACACCCGAGAACGGCAGGTGTCTCATCCCGACGAAAGCATCCACGCCAATCTCCCCAACCAGGGCACACAGGCCGGGCGAATCGGTCGCCTCCAACAATGACATGTGGCGCACGGGCACATGGCGCTGCGTCCATGGATGTCGTCGCCTTCGCGGGTTTGAGGAGGCGAGAGTGAACCATCTGCCCCCCAATGGTCGGGTCCAACCTGCGGGAAGCAAGGGCAGTCACAGCCAGCGCAGTAGTGGTGGGCGGCGGTACCGGAGAGTCCACAGTCACAAGCTCGGGGTTGAGCGAGAGTGGCGGCAACGGAGGTGGGATCTGTGGCGTAGTTTGTTGGAGCAGGGCCCGAGCCGTCGTGAGGACAAGGTTTCCAACGGCAGTCGCATGGACACGCGGAAGAGATGGTGGTGTGGACTCCAGTTCCAGGACGGATGCTTCACTCGATGGAAGGCTGCTGGAGAAGCTAAGTGGGGTTGAACCTTAGGGGACGATGGCGAGTGGCGGCTGCAGCTTCACCACAAGCTTGGAGGTGGCTGGAGGTGCGGTGTGCGACGGGGCCGCAAGGGCCGTCGCCATGCGGGGCAGCCGCCTGGTCGCAGGCATCGGGTTGGCTAAGGAAGCATCCTCTACCCATTGATATCCGCGCCCAACGCGGCTGGAGCAGCAGCCAGCGCCGATGACGATGGGGGTGCCGAGCAAAGTGGAGTGCAGGAGGCGGATGGGGCTAAGGAAGCCGCGGATGCTGCCGCCGACGGTGACGCAGAAGTCGGCTTCGGGCGAGGAGGAGCCATAGCAGAGGGAGCCACCGTGGGAGAAGAGCAGCTGCCGAGAGAGGATGCCGAGGGGATCCCGGATCTGGTCATAGCTGCCGAAGGGGGGTCGGAGAAGGGAGATCGGGGCAGCGCCGCCGCGCGCTCACCCGTCTTCCGCGAGGTCGCCCGCCATGCTCATTATGCGTGCTATCTTTTTTTGATAAGGTAAAACTTTATTTCTCAAATAATGGCAAGATCGTTTACAATAAGGTGAGAAATAAAGTCTGGGAGAGCACCTTCCCAAAAGTCTGAAGATCTACTAGCTAGAGATGATTTAGCTATGCAAACAGCTACACAGTTTGCTTCCCGAGGGCATTTACTTACTTCATACTTTGAGTAATCCACACCCATCTCTTTGCTCTCCATAAGGATAGCCGCTTCCCGTCCAAAGAGAGTTTTAGAGTTGATAGCATACACTGCATTTGAGCTATCCGACTCGATGTGTAGGATGTTACAACCAATCTTGGCTGCCAAATAGAACCCATTCCAAATAGCAATCATCTCTGCCGCATCCACTCACACCACATGCGGTATGAACCAGGAAGCAGCCGCTATAAACTCACCATGTTCATCTCGTGCCACTGCTCCTGTGCCTGCAGCCATATTTTCGGCGCTAAATGATGCATCAACATTAATCTTAACCACTCCTCTCTTTGGCTTGTGCCACATGTAATCACGCTTAACCATCGGCTGGTTAGGTGTAAGTGAGCGGATAAAGTTTGTTGCTAGAACTCGTATTGATATAGCAGTTTGGTGCGGCTGTCGGACCTTCTCACCCTTAACAATTTGTCGTCTTTGCCACCAGATATACCAGCCTGCCACCGCAGTTAACTCGGCCACAGATAGAGCGTTTTTAGAATCATGACGCTCTATGAGGGTAGCCAATGTGAATGCTCCCGACCGATCCTCCACTACAACTTGCTAAACTTCAGCCTCGAGTCCCAACTCCTTCCATATATCCTTCGCCCTTTTACATGTAAATAAACAATGTTGAGCATCCTCATACCCTAACTGGCATATCGGGCATTGTCCCGTAACTGGTATATGGCGGCTTGATAGGGTACCATAGCATGGTAAAACTCCCCTAATCACCTTCCACACAAAGTGCTTAACTTTCCCAGGAATTCTCAGTCCCCACACTCGTTTCCAGATCTGATTGGGCCGACTGCCTTGTGCTGCACTTTGGTTTTCCATGCCTCGAAATTGGTGTTGGAATTGCACATGATAGGTCGATCGTACAGTGAAGACACCAGTTCGATTGTAATGCCATGATACAAAATCTTCCATCACCTGCACTCGGAGAGGTATTTGTAAGATCCGGTGTACATCAACTTCCCAGAAGACATCTCGGATCAAACTCTCATCCCATTGGCCAGTATAAGGGTCGATTAATTCCTCAACCTTGCTCAACATAGTTTCTCCCCTTGGAGTTATAATTTTCCTTGTTTCACTAGCGGGAATGCAAGGATCATTCCAGATGTTGATCTGCGAGCCCGTACCCACACGCCAAATGCATCCTCTCTTAAATGTTTGTATACCTGATACAATACTTTGCCAAGTGAAGGAAGACCCCTTCTTAGGTCCCGCCATGAGTATATTTCCATCAGGATAATACTTTGCACCTAGAACTCGTGCACACAAAGATTCGGGATTCAGGAGTAAACGCCAACACTATTTTGCTAATAAAGCAAGATATCCACCCTTACTCTTCTGAATGCATAACTTCCACCATGCAAACCAATGCATCTTCTTCTTTTCCTCACTATCCCCCCACCAAAATCCCGCAATCTCATCTGTGATTGCCTTACATATGTCTTTGGGAAGTTTAAAAACTGACACAGCATAAGAGGGGATTGCTTGAGCTACTGCCTTCAACAATATCTCTTTCCCCTTCATTGAGAGCACCTTCTCCTTCCATCCCTTAATTCTCTAGCAAATTCTATCAATAAGGTGCTGAAAACAATCACTTCTATCCACTCATACCATAGTGGATAGACTAGGTATTTATCTGTTAACGCCTCAGTTAGAATATCTAGATTTGTACAAACCTCTTCTCTAACTAGCACACTTGTATTCGGACTGAAGAAAATGCTCGATTTAGGAGTACTTACACACTGCCCACTACTCCCACAATAAACTTCCAGAATTCTTCTCAGTGTGTGCAACGCCCTCGATGCGGCTATATCTCCCACGTGTCGAAGCACGACTTAGAGGCATGACTTCATTGAAAGCAATGTCACAAGTGAGGTAATCTTCACACAACTCATGTAATACATAAGGGAAAGAGATACATAGTTGGCTTACAATCGCCACTTCACACAATACATGAATAAAGCATTACATCATCTAGATACAATCAAGGTCCAACTACGGAACCAAAATAAAAGAAGACTACCCCAAATGCTACACAGATCCCCGATCGACCCCAACTGGGCTCCTCTACTGATCAACTGGAAACGGAACAACACAAAGGACAAGATCTTCATCGAGCTCCTCCTTGAGCTTGGTTGTGTCACCTGCACGGTCTCATCGGCACCTGCAAACTGGTTTTGGAAGTATCTGTGAGTCACGGGGACTCAGCAATCTCACACCCTCGCGATCAAGACTATTTAAGCTTATAGGAAGGGTAAAAGGTATGAGGTGAACCTGCATCAAGCGACTAGCATATATGGTGGCTAACTTACGCAAAAGAGAGCGAGAAGAGAAGGCAAAGCACGATCGAGAAACTATGATCAAGAAGTGATCCTAGAACAACCTACGTCAAACATAACTCCAACACCGTGTTCACTTCCCGGACTCCGCCAAGAAGAGACCATCACGGTTACACACGCGGTAGATGTGTTTTAATTAAGGTAAGCTTCAGGTTTTCTACAACCGGACATTAACAAATTCCTATTTGCCCATAACCGCGGGCACGGCTTTCTAAAGTTCAAATCCCTGCAGGGGTGTCCCAACTTAGCCCATCACAAGCTCTCACGGTCAACGAAGGATATTCCTTCTCCCAAGACATTCAGATCAGACTCGGCATCTAGGTTACAAGACATTTCGACAATGGTAAAACAAGTCCAGCAAGACCACCCGCTGTGCCGACAAATCCCGATAGGAGCTGCACATATCTCGTTCTCAGGGCACACCGGATAAGCTAAGCGTACGGGAGCCAACGTAACCCAAGTTGCCAAGGGACGGCCCCGCACGGTGCTCTGGGTTGGACCAACACTTAGAGAAGCACTGGCCCGGGGGGTTAAAATAAAGATGACCCTTGAGTCTGCAGAACCCAAGGGAAAGAAAAAGGCTAGGTGGCGAATGGTAAAACCAATGTTGGGTCTTGCTGGAGAAGTTTTATTCAAGGCGAACTGTCAAGGGGTTCCCATTATAACCCAACCGCGTAAGGAACGCAAAATCCGGGAACATAACCCCGATATGACGGAAACAAGGGTGGCAAGAGTGGAACAAAACACCAGGCATAAGGCCGAGCCTTACACCCTTTACCAAGTATATAGATGCATTAATTAGATAAGAGATATTGTGATATCCCAACAAAATATCCATGTTCCAACAAGGAACAAACTCCAAATCTTCACCTGCAACTAACAACGCTATAAGAGGGGCTGAGCAAAGCGGTAACATAGCCAAACAACGGTTTGCTGGGACAAGGTGGGTTAGAGGCTTGGCTTAACAATATGGGAGGCATGATAAGCAAGTGGTAGGTATCGCAGCATAGGCATAGCAAAAGAGCGAGCAACTAGCAAGCAAAGATAGAAGTGATTTCGAGGGTATGGTCATCTTGCCTGAAATCCCGCAAGGAAGAAGAACGAGTCCATGAAGAAGACAAATGGACGTAGTCAAACGGGTCCTCACAAACGCGATGTTATCGGAACCAACCCGAAGAAGCAACACCGGAAAGAAGCACACAACATAGTAAACAACCAACACACGAACATGGTATGAAATGCGGGATGCGGTATGTGATGCATATGCATGACTTGGAAAGGAATGATTGAACCTGGCCTCAACTTGGAAATCCAAGAGTGCCACTGGAAAGGGGAGTTGATTTCGGTTGAAATCGATATAAAGATCACCAGAATCGGATGCACGGTTTGGAAATGGCAAGCAAAACAAATATGACAACGGTCTGCGATTAACAGCAAGCAGCCTTCTAAATGCATTAAGATAAATATGCTACAGCAATCAAACATAACAACAAAATACATGGCAGGGATCCACTCATGATGCTTGACAAAAGATGAACACTGAGCTACGGCTAATTCACTCATTAACAGGTTCAAACTAGCATGGCAAAAGTGCAAAAGATAACAGGTTTCAGACTTGGTGAAATTAACACAAGTCTGGAATTTATCATCCAGAAGCAAACATTATAGAATGAAAACTAAATGCTACAGGAACATATCATGGCACAGCAAGGCATGGCATGAAGCTACTCTAAGCACTTAACAAAAGTCCCTTAGTGACCTTGAGCCAAAAGGGATCAGAAAATACAATTGCAAGCATGTGAACATAGCAAAAACATAAACAGATTCAGACTTAGTGAAAAACTGGAGCATGACAAAACAGTTAATAAGTAGGCATGTTTACGAGCTCGATGCACTCACTACAGAGCATGGCATGACAAACTAAGCATATATAGAAGCTAGACATGGCAAGAACAACAACATAGCATGCCGGATCAATAGCAACAACCTCGGCAAAATCGCTAAACATGCTAACGATCTGCCAGGAATAATTGATAGCAAAAGTAGAGCTCGATTGACTCAAGCTAGGGTGCTCCATAAATGCAAATAAAGATATGGATGGATAGAGCACCACAATATTAACAAAATATCCTTACTGATCATCCTCAAAAGAGGCACGGATCACTAGGAAACAACATGAACATATGTCATAACAACAAAATCAGGACAAGGACTTAGTGAAATTCTAAGTCCCTGAAATCAGCATCAACGATTACGCTACTTTGCAAGCTTGTGCTAGTCACCACAAAGATCACAAAAATACATGGCATACAACCCTGTAAATATGACATGGCATATAAAAAACACATGTAGAGCTCAGGATCATAGCATGCACACATTAATCATGGCAAAAATGACAAAAGGCTATTTGTTGAAACAGATCTGACAAATTCATCACATAGCCCTCTTCCAACAGCATTTCAGGCATCAAGATGAGCTCAAATGAAAATAAAGCAATGAGATGAAATGATGTACTTGTCGAGACGAACATTTTGATGTGCTACACGCACGAATCGGAGCTACGGATGCAGAGTTATGGCATGGCAAAGTATGCAAATTAGCTAGGGTTTCGGGGGAAAAGTCAACCTCCGAATTCCAGATCTGGATCCGGGCACGGACTTCGAGGCACTCGCCGGAGTTACTGTTAGCCGGAGTTGGTGGTGGTGGCCGGAGCTGCGAGGTGGAGGCCGCCGGAGAGGGAACCGGCGTCGAGGAGGAGCTCGCCGGCCGG
>NC_041386.1:184064154-184096944 GCF_002162155.2 Triticum dicoccoides | reverse complement strand
GTCGCGATGGGGAGCGGGCCAGCCGCGGGCTGCGCGGGCCGGTGCGACGGTGGGAGGGCGCCGGGACAGGTGGCGGCCCCTGAGTGGAAGGAGGCGGCGGTGATGCTGAGGTGTCGACCGGCGATTGGCCGGGGTGAGGTGGCGACCGAGCGTACATGTCCGGGCGCGGTGGGATGTTTTTGTCCGACGGCGCGAGGAGCGGGGCTAGGGTTTGGACTGCGTGAAAATTCGGAGGGATACACATATTTATAGGTAGAGGGAGCTAGGAGAGTCCAAATGAGTTGCGATTTTCGGCCACACGATCGTGATCGAACGATCGAGATGATGGAGGGGGTTTTGGTGGGTTTTGGGCCACTTTGGAATGGTGTTGGGCTGCAACACACACGAGGCCTTTTCGGTCCCTCGGTTAACCGTTGGAGTATCAAACGAAGTCCAAATGGCACGAAACTTGACAGGCGGTCTACCGGTAGTAAACCAAGGCCGCATGGCAAGTCTCGGTCCAATCCGAAAACGATTAACACCCGCACATGAAAATAGGTAGAAAGGGATACCAAATGACATAGGAGCGCCGGATTGCAAAACGGACAACGGGGAAAATGCTCGGATGCATAAGACGAACATGTATGCAAATGAAATGCACATGATGACATGATATGCAATGCATGACACGCAAGCAATGACAACACAACAACAGCGAATAACTGGAGGACACCTGGCACATCGGTCTCGGGGCGTTACAGTGTGTTTGCATTTTGAACATTTGCTTTCATAAGAATCAGTGAATCATCTGCAAAAAGTAAGTGGGATATAGATGGTGCATCTCTGCATTCACGTATCCCTTCAATTCCACCCACTTCTTCTTCATGAGCTAGTAGGCTAGACAACCCTTCCGAACAGATCAAAAACAGGTATGGAGATAGAGGATCTCCCTGCCTTAAACCTCTTCATGGTATGATCTCCTCCGTTTCCACTCCATTAAACCTTATTTTTTATGTCACTGAGGAGACACATTGCATTATCATCTCCACCCAGACCAGGTGAAATCCCAATTTCAGCATCATTTGTTCTAGAAAATCTCATTCTACTCTATCATAAGCCTTCATCATATCCAATTTTACTGCACAAAACCCATTCGAGCCATGGGTCTTCTTCTTTATTGCATGAAAGCATTCATAAGCTAGTAACACATTGTTAGTTATAAGTCTTCCAGGGACAAAAGCACTCTGTGTTGGATATATTACCTCTGGAAGTATCTTTTTGAGTGTATTTGCAATCATTTTTATATGATTTTGTAAACCACGTTGCATAAACTAATGGGTCGATATTGTGTGATTACTTCCGGGCTGTCAACCTTGGGAATTAACACAATATTTGTTTGGTTCCAACCTCTAGGTACTTTCCTGCTATGGACTGCCTCTAGCACCTCATCAGTGAGCTCATCGCCTAGGATGTGCCAGAAACGTTTGAAGAAAATTGCATGCAGTCCATCGGGCCTGGGTGCCTTCATATCCCCAATCTGAAATAGGGCCTTGTGTACCTCCTCCCGTGTGTATGGCGCCATCAAAGTTGCATTCATTTCCGTGGTGACTTTTGGTTTCACCGTATGCAACAAGTCTTGGTCATATTCTGTAATATCAGAAGAAAAAATACCAGAGAAATAATTCGAAATAAGCGGGTTGAGGTTATCATTGCCCTCAACCCACCCGTTATTATTATCTTTCAGTTTCTTAATCGGATTCCTCCTCTTCCTAGCCGAGGCAAAATGGTGAAAATACCGACTATTCTGATCGCCTCTACAAAGCCATCTAACATTGCCTCTCTGGGCCCAGAAAATTTCCTCTTGGTCTAGCAAGTTTTCTATCAATACTGATAATTCTTTTTGCCTCGAGCGAACCTCATTAGTGAATGGGGCTTGCATCAACTTTTCCAACTCCTTTTGAGCTTCATTCAAGCGAATTCGAGGTCTTTTCAGGACTTTTCTGTCCCATTCATGCACATCACAGTGGACAGCATCAACTTTCTCTTTCAAAGTGGTACAAAGGCCTCGATGGTGTGCCTTTTGCCATGCTGTTTTTATAATCTCTTCCACAATTTCTTCTTCCAGCCACCTTGCTTCAAAGCATTATTTATACTGTGGTTTCGCTGCTGCCACCCCCGCAAGGTACTCTGTATCCAACATTATGGGCCTATGATCTGATTTGCCCATCTCCAAATTACACAGGGCTGCATATGGGTGCATACTTATCCACGCGCCGTTAGTCACAGCTCAATCAAGTCGCTCCTTCAGACCACCCCGGAACCACGTGAACTTATCCCCCACGTATCCCAGATCTTCTAGAGCGCAATCTGTCAATGCATCTTGAAAAGCTTGCAAACGAGCTTGTTGTCTTGGCGCCCCTCCCTCCTTCTCCAACGACAATAGGATCTCATTAAAATCACCAATGATCACCCAAGGTAATCTAGACTGGGCGTGCAAATCTCGTATATATTGGTATGTACGATCCTTGTGCTCCCAGCTTGGTTCTCCATATATATATGTCATTCTCCAAATATCACCATTTGTCTCATGCACATGAACATCAATTCCTCCTCGTGCGGTGGTCTGGGAGTAGATCCTCACCTCCTTCTTTCAGACCATTAGCAAACCGCCCGTTTTACCATCTAAGCAAGGTATTATTGGTGCTCTGGAGGCTAATTAACTAGCAGGGGCGCTGGCAAGGCACGCCTCGTTAGATTGACCGTGTGACGACCAATGAAGCGACCGGATTTTGATGCGGACACTAGTTGGTCAGGCGTGAGGGAGTAGGCCCACAGAAACTGTTAGTCCTCTTCCAATGTATAGGTGCTTAGATGAGGTGCTAGGTGCATTAAATAGTTTAGCAACTATAGTTCCCAATGAATAGTTGCTTAACTTACTGTAGTTAAGCTCCCTTCATTTAATGATTTAACTACTAAACTCTTTCATGCATTGGTGAATTTGCTTTGTTTAAGTGTTTTGCCTAGGTTTGCGCGTTTGGCATTGCTTATTTTTGTGGTCACCAAACTTATCTCTATCCTCTTAATTGGCTTGGCACATCATATTTCTTCATCTACTCCCTCTGTTTCAGTTTATAAGTCCTGCGCGTATATCTAGATTGCTAATTTTATCACCCTAATATAAACTATATAACACAAAAATTATACCGTTTGAAAATAGAGCATCTGAAGTTTATATTGGTATATTTTTTGTAATATATGACTTGTATTAGGTTGATCAAATTAACGACTTAAGGACACGTGCACATCCTATAAACTGAGAGAGAGGGAGTACATGGCAGACTTACATCCGTAAAAGATGAAACATTGGGAAGGGCCTTAACCGGTGCATCATGGCCAAGGCGATCTAGAGCCGAAGAATACCAAGTTCGAAAGCAGGCTGCCCATTTCCCACCGACGCATCTGGTCAGTGTGCGTGTGTGCTCGGCGTGCCATGCCAGGTGCCAAGCTGCTTGCTTGTTCCCAAGCTTAAGCCGTGTACGTAGACCGCCATCGTGGACTCATGGACGCATGGACCTGTTGCGAGAAACAACTGCTGCAAGGATTTCCTCGCAATCTGTAGCAGTCATTCTGGTGCTAGCCACACGGGCGATGGGCTGACGGCGACCAGATTCCAATGGGGCATTTCTAGAATAGAGCGGCAATTACATTCAATTTAGATTTGGGATATGGCCATATGGGTAACGAAACTGCTCTGCGTACGATGGTTTTCTCGTCCGACCGGTACGGCTAGAGAGCAAATCATCATGGGTAAGGTACAATGTTTGACCTACAGGGCCACAAGGCCAAACTTGACATGTTAAGTATGAAGAGAGAAAATTGCCCGACAGCCCTCGAACAACATTCATGCATTTTTATTTCTATTTTTGACAGCAAGCAACGCTCATGTATGTATAGCCAAGGAAACCTGGATGAAATACATGGCACAATAGATGAGCTCAACTCATGTTTTGATTGTCAGCACACGTGTCATCAAGAGGAAAAACACATTAGGTCATGAATGGAAAACTGAGATTCTGAGCTCGTATTTTTATTGTCAGCATTGCATATGTTTGAGAAAGAAAAGAAACCATTAGTTACTGGCTGAAAAACAAGGTAATATTGGAGGATAGCCCAAATGTAAGCTCTTGTTGAGCTTATATAAAGAAAAATGAAATTCAGTAGCAATTCCACCTATCTTGACAAATCATACAATATAAAGTAAAAAAAAAAGATCCACAATATTGATTAACTGGGCCCACATAGGCGGAAGATTACATTTTTCTGGGTACAAGTTGAAGAAAGGAGCACTTACTAGTTCAAAAATGATGTGCATGCTGCACTATAAAACACTATACTAAATCTTACCAGCAGAAGAATACCCTTTAATACCGAATGGATGCTCATCAATTTACAAGCTGCAGACCAATTAATGAATGTGGTGGATTTTCTGTAGATGATTGTTTTATGTATCAACTATGGTACAGGGATGCTCTTGCAGCTTGGTGGAGGTAGCCACACAAATGATTTTCTGTAGATGATTGTTTTATGTATCAACTATGGTAAGAGATGCACAAAGCTGCAGCCACACAAATGATACATAGCCATCTGAGCTTCGGAGATGATCCTATGTAGGCATTGTACCAAACGAACATGATCCACTTCCCTCAGCAGAGGCTAGGATAAAATTGGGAAGAACCCTTCAAGGATTCAACATCATCAATTGCAGTCCATGACTGCTCTTGCAGCGTGGCAGCCTCAGCAATATCCGGGTTGCAACCATACACATGTATTGCCAATCGTCTACGTGTTGGAGAAGATGATCTTATGTAGGTATTGTACCAACTGATGACGTCCTCCTTCCCAACTGTCCTTAGCTCTTCAGCTTCCAGTTTTGACATATCAAACATATACCTATAATTGGATTTTTCCACAACATGAGACTATATATGTGAGGGATGAAAGGATACATGAAGCATTAATCAAATCCATCAGTAAAGAACGGAAGTGAAGTACTCACGCGATCCATGACATATTATTTGAAACTACATGCAGCTCAAAATATTTGTCAGGTTGCACATGGGTTTCTTTTGCCCAAGTGACCAAAGTTACAAATTCTGCAGATTATGAGACATCGCTGCTTTTATAAGCACTACTTCGTATTACAAAAGTGAAACATGCAGAAACACTGGTTACCAAGCTAAATGAAAAAAAAAAAACTGGTCATTTCCAACTAGTTCCCGGCCAGTTATTGGCCTGCAGCTTTATGGCAATTTGTTGTCAGCACTTACACTGTGAACAGGCCTGGGCATTGGACAAGGTTATGAAGCACACGGCCTGGATAATTTGTACCCATAACTGAATGAACGGTTAAAAGTCCAGTATGTCCACATAACACTAACGGTATATTTTCAGTTTTGAATGTTTTGTGCTGCCTAGGACGGTTTTTGGCTGAAATTCAAACCAGCTCAGGGAAACAAACGGGTTCGATGGCAAAATGGTTTATACCACATCATGCATTGCATCATAGAATGGTGAGGAGGTGCTCGTGATAAAGCGCCCTACATACTATTGTAGCAAGGAAAGAGGAAGAGGAAGGGTTCCACTGTTTATACATAACCATACCAACACCACATGAAAATATGTGGCATGGGTTTAATTGTGTAGGTTGAGTGGTCAGACCCAACCCATGAATACCCATAGTCCTGACCTCAAATGATTCAGCCTTAGGTAGATACTTAATTTGTTTCACATAAGTTCTAAATGATGCATAGACATGTAGCAGGAAAGAAGTCAATACCTTTTGTCGGTAATCTGCGACCAGTAATCGCCAGTTTGATAGCTAAGGGAAGGATCCTTCTCGAGTTTTTGAGCTATTAGCCCACTCTTGTGATGCTCAAAAGTCTCCTCCTCAAGCCCATCCTTCAAAGCACACAGGTATTGACCAAATGCAAGTAATTGTGAGATTACAATTAATTGATTTTTCAGTTTTCATAAATTAACGAAGTTTGTCCACAAAACACAGTATGAAATATAGCGACAGGTAACAATATTTCACTAACAGCTTGATGTTTTGAGAATTCAACTTCAACTACAACGGGATCAAGGAAACTCTATGAAAAATAGAATAGAATTCCAAAAGCTTGAGATATCTTGTGTTTTCCAATTGCATGAACAGCATAAAAATATCAGTATAACTGAGAAAAGTTGTACTCCCTCCGTTCCTAAATATTTGTCTTTCTAGAGATTTCAACAAGTGACTACATACGGAGCAAAATGAGTGAATCTACACTCTAAAATATGTCTATATACTCCCTCCGTCCGAAAATACTTGTCCTAGAAATGGTTGTATCTAGACTTATTTTAGTTATAGATACATCCATTTTATCCATTTCTAGGACAAGTATTTCCGGACGGAGGGAGTACATCCATATGTGGTAGTACATTTGAAATCTCTAAAAAGACAAATATTTAGGAACAGAGGGAGTATATGGGAATTTCATATTCAAATATGAACATGAATATTTATGTAAGACATTCTTTTCCAGTGAAGACATGGATATACATGATTAAAAGAAAGGAATGCACCAAAAAAGTATACTTTGTTAAGACTGCATAAGTCAAGCAAAGTTCATTTTGAAATATACCATGAAGAAACATCTCAAAGGCAATTTGTTTAGGCATTCTTGCTTAGAATAAAGGTAAATGTCAACAAAGATTAATCAAAACATGAGTGCAGGATTTCCATCAGTCAGAGATAAACATCATTGTGCTGTTACGAGAATAAAATTGATGCACGAAGCATGTCACCAACATCTTAGGGGCTGTTTGGTTCCTAGCAACACGTTGCCACACCTCAAGTTAAGTGAGTTTAACCGAGTTATATAAGTGTTTGGTTTTAGCCACACCTTAGGCGAGATTCCTTTTTGTGACAAATAAGCCCCATATGTCATAATACACTCAAAAAGTGTGGCAAGATTCTCTTAGACATGCCGAAGTTAGGCAATTTTAGAAAAAAATGTGTGGCAAAGTATGGAAAAGTTAGCTTCCAACCAAACAGGCCCTTAGTACTTAGATAAATATGTTGATTAACATATATTTTCTGTCAGGTCAGGTGACTATAAGATAGTCTAGTAAAATGAAGGGCTAACACAGAAATGTGTAGGAGAGTAGCATACCAGCAAAGCAGACAGACCATCAATAAAGTTATCAATCCTGCTTTGCAGGTAAACAGGGCTATACTTGGAGGACATAACTCGAAAACAATACGCCAGCAGGCGGTAAGTCATCCTTGGACTGGAGTCCACAGTATAGCCAAGCTGCTCCTTCGTTCTATCATTGGAATGCCAAGAAAATCAATTAGCAAGGTTGTTGCAGAATACAAATAGTAACAAAAGTATACTCCCTCCCGAAAAAAAAGGTGATCTCCGGCAAAACTATTTTGGTTCTGACCAACCTTGCAAAAAGAAAAAACATTGTGTATAGAACTTATTTTGAAAATAAATCCATAATACTCCAACCACTTTGAAATATGTGCACTTATTTAGGAAAGTGTCTTTTCACAACAATTCTCATTGAGGACATCACAAGTGCACACTTATTTTGGAAAGTGTCTTTTCACAACAATTCTCATTGAGGACATCACAAGTGCTCTAATTGCAATATTTCCACTTTCTACTTGTACTTTAGTACTGTAAAAGAAAAATTAGTGGTTGCAGTAGTATGTCATTTAATAGGGATAGGAGTATGCATGGCCCACTGTAAGTAGTATTTCTAATACTGGGTGCCTCATTGGTTTGTGTGTGAGATGAGCTTGAACAAATACTGTGAGTGCTGTATTATCGATTGGACTACACTACTTGGCACTCACACTTTGTCTAGAAAACAAGAAAATAAATTATACCTCAGCTGATCAAAGCAAGGTTCTTCAATGATATTGCTGAAAAGATCTGTAATAGCTCTGAGCCTTGTTGACTCCTTTCCAATGTCTTGCTCAACTGGAAAATAAACCTGACAAGAAGTGGTATATCAGAAGGTTGCCTGATTAACCTAAATTGACAAATTAAAATTAAAATAGAAGAGCAGCCTCGAGGTACACTTGCGCATGTTTCTTGAGGTTAGGTCGGATGCCTATGCATTCAAAGTGGTTGCATTTCACATAGTAGGCTATTCGACATACATGATACTATCACAGTGAAAATGTTCAGGACCTGGATGTGATTCAACATATAATTAATAATTTAAACAGCATCTAAAGAAACATGCAAAAGTGTTATGCTTCAGTAAACTTCTAATAAAATTCTCTTCAAGACCAGTTATAATTCAAACAGCATCTAATAAAACAGGGAACTGGAACATAGCCCACCTCAACCACAGAATTCTCTTCAAGATCATTCTTCACACGTACACTTCTAATAAAATTTGCACCATGAGGAATGCAAAGAACTCTTTCACCGTGTCTTGCCTCCACTGACAGTGTCTGGCCTGACAAAGTGTTCTTGAATATTTTTGATATATTTATCGCTTCCTCTCCTGACAGGTTACCATGACATAGGCCCTCGATGTGTAACTGCATGTGTCCAAATAGGAAATGGTTTCTAAAGTCTAGCAAATGTATACATGATACAAAAAAAAAAAAAACATTTCCTTATCAGAACCATACTTTCAGCAAAGCATCTTTCGTCTTTTGATATCATTTGACACATGTAAGAACAGGCAGCACCAGAAATACTGGAGAAACAAAGAGCATTTGTTACCCTTACCTGAGAAAGGAGCTCTGGAACAAATGCTGCCAGATCTGAAAAGGTTAACGTCGCAAGAACTTTCAATTTTTCATTGACGTCCCAGAATATTTGACGTAAGAACTGTAGCCTCAAGTAGGTGGAATGGCTCATAGGTTTCATATTCGTGTTTCTGTAAGCTCTTTCCAAGTCCTCCTTGATGACCTAATGAGTGCACAATAAAACAATATATATATATATATATATAAATACTAAGGTGCAGAAGTTTATGGATGGTTATGTGTTTTCTTGAACTACGTTCTCCATATGTTAACAACTAGCGAGGTGAATACCGCAAGAAACTGTATAAGCCAGTCAAATAGCTGGTTAGGCTGCAGTCAATTCATGCGCTTCTCTCACTGGAGGGTAACTATGTCAATTAATAAGACAGAAAAAATACAGTAGGATCAAAGGAATGCATTGTTTGCCTAATCTGATTATATCAACAATTATTACAAGAAAGGTCACTTAAGTTATCCATTTTTGTGGTGGACGTTAAAGGAAAAGGTACAGAACACAAAATTTAAAATCCACACAAACATAAGAAATATTCTTTCACGTTGTCACACTTATATTTCGAAATAATCTATCATGTGTTCACGTTGTCACACTTATATCTCGAAATAATCTATCATGTGTTCACGTTGTCACACATATTTCGAAATAATCTGATTGTATCAATAATTACAAGAAAAATCGCCATTGAGTTAGCCATTTTTGTGGTGGATGTTAAAGGAAAAGGTACAGAACACAAAATTTAAATCCATGCAAACGTAAGAAATATTCTTTCACGTTGTCACACTTATATTTCGAAATAATCTATCATGTGTTCAGCACGAAATTTAAAATCCACGCAAACATAAGAAATATTCTTTCACGTTGTCACACTTATATTTCGAAATAAACTATCATGTGTTCAGCACAAAATTTAAAATCCACGCAAACATAAGAAATATTCTTTCACGTTGTCACACTTATATTTCAAAATAATCAATCATGTGTTCAGCATAAAGATACATTACCTCAAACCTATCCATCTTTGGAGAAAAGGACTGAGAAGCAGCCAAGATGTGGGACAGCAGGATGGCCAGCTTGTCATTGTAACCATAAAGCTTTAGCTCAAGGTTGCTACCAACGACAGATAATGATGTCTCGAGTTTAGCCACATAAGCCTGGGAGGTTTATAAACCAGTTGCAAGAAATAGCTCAGATAGGTCAAACCATTTAACAATAGTCGACAAGATTGTAGATACTGTGATTTCAAAATTAATAATATTGCAAATACTAAAAAGAGGGGAACATGGACGAGAGTTCTGATATCTGATCAGAAAAGGAAGACAGCAAACCGAAACATTGGACAGTAGGTGGCTGGGTTGTATCATTATTTACAGCATCTAGGCCTTAGTGAGTAAAACAAGGAACATCGTGAAATAAAATGCATAAATAATTTTTAGTAGTCAACAGATGATTCCTACGCTCGAGTTTTTGCATCAATAACAAAATTTGGATCTGCTGCAAAAGTCAGGTATCTAACTGATGGTCAGGCCCTGTATTAGATGTAAATCTCAGCCACTCTTGATTAAGTTCAATAATGACAAATAGTAGCAGCACCATGAAAATAAATAAAAAACTACGGTAAGCTCATAAAACAGACGTTGAAACAAATTCAATAATACCCACCTGATAGAGGACCTCATTTAGCTCATCTTTAAGAAGGTTTGCAAACAGATCTGTCAGAACAGAGTTTCTGAGGCTGCTACAGCCATCCTTGACAGAAATCAAAAAGTATGCATTGGCACGAGGAACATTAAATGTAATATCCATCTTGTGCCAGAGCTTTATGAATGGTTCATCCACAATACATCGAGGATTATCATCGTTTGAGGATTTAGGAATGCTAGCATTCCGCAGACTGAAGTCCCCTGGGATGTATTCATTCTTCCGAGGTAAATGAAAATTACCATCTATCTCCACAGGATTTCTCCAGCTTTCAATCAAAGATGGCGGAATATCCTCTTCAATGTACTGTGAACCAAACCATGGTTCACATCTAATGGCTGCAGGAAACAGACTGCATTAGAAATGCAAAATCATGAAACAATCGGGCATGTTATGCAGTTGAACAAACTGTGACTTGGTCCCTGTCTCATAGTTAGAATTCCAACTCTCCACAGCATGTGGGGTAAACAATATGTCAAATTAAGCCCTCCAAAGCCAACAAGCTGTTACTTCATATAATTCCACAAACAGAATGAGTTTCATCTATGGAAATTGTATGGCTAGGCCAAAGCATGAAATAATAATAATAATAATAATAATAATAATAATAATAATAATAATAATAATAATAATAATAATAATAGTATTATTATTATTACTATTATTATTATTGTTATTATTATTATTATTTCTACATATCATACCATTATGAAAAAAAAGGATTCCCGTGTTTTATACACTACATTAAGGAGAAAAAATAATGATGATGATCACAAGATGAGGCATCTCATTTTACTAGTACAATTGTTAGCAATATCGAGTCATGATTCAACAAACGAGCATCAAATGTTGAAATAACAGTGTTGACTTGAAACTTCAAACAACTCGCATCATGTAGCACAAGTCTAGTGTTCACGAGCCTGGCATAGGAGCATTGTGCATTAACCAGCCCCCCCAAAAGACTGGCAAGACGGACTGCTTACCTTGGGACTGTTTATCAAATGATCTGCTCAGTATGTCAACTCTCATGTTGTCTGGATGAAAGAAGCTCAGAACATGCTTGACTAACTCTGGTTCCCATCCCTCATAAATATATTCTCCAGAAATTATGTGTTTTTCAGAATAAAATAGCATATTTTCTGCAAAGTAGAATTTAAGTAAGCCCTGCATCCATCATAAACAAATTAAGCGAAACAAGATGGAAAAGGTGATGACCTGCAAGATCTACTACATAATCATCTGGGGGTTGCTCTTCTGCAAATCTGAATTCCATGTACCCAATGTCCTGAAGTTCCTTAAATATCCATTCTTGCGGCTCAGACTGCTTAAGTAAATTTATATATTCGTACACAGCTGTAATGACCTCGAAGAGCTGCAAAAGCATTCCATGTCAGAAAATGTATCATTGTGCTTCCCTAGGAAGTAAAATAGTAAGAGACATGTGAATGCAAGAATTATCAAAAGATTGGATGAATTGCCGCTACTTATAAATTTTCTGATGAATATTAGTCTCAACAATGTTTGGCAGCCAACTTCATGGAAGAAAATGATGCCAACTACAATCAATCACATGTTCCTTAGCAGAAGGCATTTGCTGGTAGTTGTTAACTACAACAGTTCCGCAAAAATGATGTAAAGAATAAAATACTTCGATGCGAGGAGAAAAGGAGTTTCAACTAACAAAAATACTCAGATAAAACAAGAAAGGCAAGCATCGTATGAACCTGCATACATTTTTAAGTCCAGAATCAGAAAGGCGGATAGACATCTCAAAGATATAGGCATATGAGGATCGTTGTGTTCCTCCAGTGCCAACGCCAGCACTCAATGTGCTAGCCCAACCTTTAGCTTTCAAAAAATATAGCAAGCTTCCCTTGCCCTCTGAAAATAGAAACAAAATGGTCAGATGCTAAATGGCAGGGCGTGATTACATGAGATGAAACTTCTGCATGCTCCAAATTAACATTAAACAAAGATAGCAACCAGCATTAGAATCTATTCAAAAATAAATTGTCTTTATTATGCAAAAAGTTCTGTAAAGATGCTGTTCTGCAAAGAGTACATAAGTTACCAGAGGTTAACACAAAATAAGATAACCCTGAGTGAAGAATGGACATTTCAGCAAATCGCTTCAGGTGAGGGCATAAACAGCACAGCCCACAAGGGGACAATGCATAAGAATGTATATTCAATCAGGTAATCTAACTGATACAATCATATTAAATAAATGTGAATTTGTTGTCAGGATTTGAACCTACAGGGAAGAAGGGCTACCATTAAACAGCCTGAAACCCCTTGAAAGAAGAAAACGTGATGAAAAAAATATTTGAAGGGTGAATCAACAGCATGCTTAGTATTCAACCATTGATTAAAGGTACAGCACCTGAACGGAACAGCAAAAGGTTACAGCTATAGGTACGCGGGAGTTATTTACCATGACCAAGGAGATGTGCCAAGTAATCTTCTGGTTTCTTCATGTATTCCTTGTGCAGGCAAGGAAGTGTCCATGACAGGAAAAGACTGTGAACATCTCTGACAGCCTCTAGCTTATAAAGTTTACCAGATTTCCAGAAAGGCATATCAGACTTTGGACTTATTTCTAACAGAGGACCAGCTTTAACTTCACTGAATAGCTCTATGGTCCAGGCTTCTAGAGTGTCAAGGGGTTCTGAAACAAATGAAACATACAGATAATTAATAGCAAAAGAAGAGCATGAATTCATTTATTTAGTGAACATACAATTAAAATAGGTAACCAGCCCCACCTCCCCCAATTATAACTAGCTTCATCATCCCTCCATGATAGTTACTCATGTACATTTGCAAAATCTCTTCCCTTAGATTGATTCCACTGCCCATTGCATTCGACAAGCTTTTCTTGTTTCCTACAGATAATCTCAAAAGTTCAGCCCCAGTATAATTCAATGGATATCATGACATTAAAATAACCAAATGATAAGCATACCCCAGGTAAATCTATTCAATGGGTGCCCTTGAGAGCAAGTATGGGACTGCAGTTGGTAAAGGCGGCAGCTATCGCTTTGCAGAACTTGATTGAACTCTAACATAAGATAATAGTTGAAGCAACAAAGTTATGCATAATTTAGACAGTGAAACAATAACTAGCAGTGGTTACTGGTTAGACAGAAAGGAAAAACACATACCTGAGTCTACTGCTAATATCTCGCGGTCCATAGCTTCAGCCTTAACAAGAGGTGATACAAAGAACTGAGAAAATCTAAGCATGGAATCAAAACCATGTATTAGTATAAACCTGAACTCAACATTTATGTTACAGATTAAGAATGATAGAATGAAGAATAGCTAACTACCTGTCTAAGGCTCCCTTAAGATACTCACGATTGACCTCAAAATGATAGCATGTGTACTCAGTTTCAGTAAAAGCATTGGATGAACCACCATGTTTGGACAGGTAACTGTCATACTACATAAGAATATTTATCAAATTGCAATAAAAGCATTCACCAAATCTACAAAATTAAGGTCAAAGGAATGTAAAAGCTCAAGGACTATGTAAATCATTGTAGCATGGGTACTGTGCAAGCAGACCAGCATTAGAACTGTCATAGTGGACAAAGGGCTGCTACATTTCGGCTAGCTGCGATGTAGCAGCCCACTATAGCCCTATGGTGTGCAGGATCAAGTACTATATTGGCACTTATAAACAAAGATGTTTCAGGTTTTTGTCTGAGCCCTAACACAAGGCAAGTTTATATTTTATTCTTATGGTTCATTAGTATGTCACACCGTCGTTTCTGTTTATAAGGTGTATTTTGTGTCGACTCCGGCCGTCCCCCGCTACCCGCCAAGGTCAATTAGCAGCCATGCAACGCGCACGAGACCCCGCGACCACCGTTGAGCCGCGGCTTTGTGCCGAGCTCTAGGTGCTCGGGCAGCTCGGCGCTGCCAGAGTGGGCCGCAGTCCCGGCTCCCCTCCGCCCCTGGGTCCCTCCAGGTGCCTTTGCTAGCCATCCAGCGACCTTCTCGGACCAGGCAAGCTCCACCAGCCAAAATCAAGCTCGGTGCCCCTTAAGTGTTCGACGGAATCCCCCCAAGGTATTTTTGTTTGTTTCTTTTGGAAATTGTGTTGAGTTTTGGATTGTGGATTGATGAACCATATAATAATTAAGTACTGTTTGTGTTTTATTTGCTATTTGACATGAGTTTAATATTATTCGAATTAGAAGCTTAAAATTTAGGTATCCAGTTTTCAGGTCGGATGTAAAAGCAGAAAAAAAAATTGGCTACCTAAATCTTCTCTCTCCTCAAAAACTGGATTTCGTAGCAACATTTTTAGTCTGCTGTTGGAGATGCTCTTAGTCTAGTAACCACATAGGTCAGGTTTTGACAAATATAGCAGAGTATCATCATGTATATAACCACTATATGCTGTGCACTGCCAAAATGCTTCAATATTTTTCTACCGAAACAACATTGATCCAAGCAGAGCATGTGATGGTAATTGAAATAAGGGGAAAGGACAATAAAAACACATATAACTTTCAGACACGGGTAATCTCAGGGTTGACTCACAGAACAGAAGAAGGGGCGTAAAAGCATAGACATTGTACAAACCTCGTTTTCATCAGGAAAAACAGAGCTCCCCATAAAAAGCATGTGCTCTGCAGAAATTCAGCACACTCTGATATTACTATAAGCTAGAGCGTACATATCATCAGACTAGTTCCCTCCAACTTTTGGATAGCTTCGAACAGAAGGCTTAGTAGTTTTAAGCTTTTAACTGATGCATATGATCAGCCATAATACAAGATAGGTAAAACGAAGATGACAATGATTGCATACCTAGAAAATGAGCCAAACCCTGTGCCTTTGGAGGGTCCGCAAAACTGCCCATTCCAACACACACTGCAGCAGCAGCCTGAAATTTCGATGTGTCATGTAAGAAAAAGCAAAACCAAACATCAAACTTGCAACAGGCAGCAATACTCGCGGCTATCAAAATGCACCTTCCAGATTTGCAATCCTGTCCGTCAAGCTAGCAATTGGTTCTAACCACTTCGACACACGAATTATTTTCAACAGTTCAATTTACATTCCATCGGTTATGATCCACGTGTCTGATCGTTGTCAATGCCACTAAATTATGCTAGATCCAGCTAACGTTCATAATAGCAGCATCACGGCCACCACAGAGGAGAGTGATCCAATGTACTAGCCAAATTAGATTGAATAGAACAAGTGCAGGTCTCTGAGGGCAAAACTCGTCGGTACCTTCTTAATGACCGGCTCGGAGCTGCCCTTGTCCTTCTTCCTCTTGGGCTCGCTCCCATCCTCGTCCTCCTCGCCTTCTTCGTCGTCGTCATCCTCCCCCTCCTCGTCGCTATACTCTTCGTCATCTTCGTCGTCGTCCTCGTCACCATCTTCCTCGTCGTCCCCGTCGTCCATGTCCACGTCTTCGTTTGGCTTGGGGGCAGGGCCGCCGTCGGCGTAGATCTCGGGGTCGTGGATGAGGAGGGCGCAGAGGCCATTGGCGAGGCGGAGGAGGCGGTAGGAACGGTTGTCGCTGGGGGACTTGACCACCAGCTCGTCGTCGCGCGACACCGCCGCCGCCATCTCGGCCGTCCGCCGCCGCCTTGTAGATACGAAGGAGGGGGGCAGGTGGTGGGAGATAGGTGTGCGGCGGGCAGTAGCAGCGCGGGCCTTCTCCCCTGTTTCCTTCGTTTATATCTTGGTCTTGTTTATTTAGGGTTACACACGCAGCTTTGGCCTAGTTGTATCAAGGAATCGCTTCTTCTTTTTTTCCTCCTTTTATTCCAGGGATCAAGGAATCGCTTCTGACGCAAGTGCGTCCCAGACGGGGATTTATACGACCCTACCACCCTACGCCCTTGGACAAAGAATTTCGAAGATATATAAATACTCACTCCTTCCAAAAATAAGTGTATTAACATTAGTATAATTTTACACTAAAGTTAGCACAAAGTTAAGACACTTATTATGAAACGAAGGGATTATATAGTAGAAGTATACCATAATCAGTACAAGTATACGTCCAATGAAACTTTTCCGCATAATTTGTTTGAAAGTTTAATACATCCAAACGTGTTTACCAAATGGACATACCAATTATCCGCAGACATCTAGTTGATCGCCTGTCGTCCAACCATATTTAAATAAGGCCGTCGTCGAGTCATTTTAACTAGTTTAGTTTTTTTTCTACAACAAAGAGGATCTCTAATAATAAAAACTAATAAATCCTACTCCTCCGCGTCAAAGGCGAGGTCGATGACCCCTGCGCCGGAGCCACCGGCCTCGCCGTCATTGGCCATTCAAGTCAACCCATCGGAGCCACCGATGTATACCTTGACATCTTGTTGTGTTGCTTCACCTTCTTGTCGTCCTCAACCTCGAGCTCCTCGAAGGGCCAAGTGCGCCACAACTCGTTGATACGGAGTTGGCGGCGCTCTCGGTCGACCGTGTGGGTGCTCTGCACGGACGCGAGTATCGCTCAGTTCTGACGATCTCCGGCTTTGCAAGGATTTTCATGACCACAGCGGCATCCTTGCACTCCACTAGAAGTGCGCCACTGTTGCACGGTGCCCCTTTAGGAGTGCGGCACAGACTTGCTCCTCTCCCTCCACCATGGAGAAGAGCCCGCATGTCCCGCCGGTCGTTGGTCGTAGTCGCGACATCAACAGTAATTGCTTCCTCCTCAGTGACCTCCGCCAAGACCATGGGGTCGCTCTTCCCTTCCAAGCATGGCTCCATATAGCTCGAAGGTTGGCCCACCTCACTGTGGGCTTGGCGTCGGATGTCCTGAAGCGGATCTCCACACTGTTTCGGCACATCACGCCGACGACTGTTGTTTGTACCATGTAATCTTCTCCCGCGGCATGGCCATGGCGGATGACGACTGACGAACTACCAGGGCTCAGACATAGGCAGAGGGGTGGAGAGAAAAATGGGTAGAATGGGCTCGGGAGTAGGGTTGGGGGTAGTCGACCAACTTTTTAATACTCGGGGTAGGCTCCTCGATGACTCGTCGACTGCTTGGCCATGAATGCGACGGGTGGAACGGTGAAGATTCAATGCGGATAGACGGGTAGCTGCTCAATCGATGTGAAAAGCGGTGAGAATTCTAGAGCGAGAAAGGGTTTTTGATAGGACCAGGTTGTCGTACGCGGACGTACCGAACGTCTGGACTCCCCCATACCACCCCACGATTTGGGCCGACCTGGGGATTTCGAGCGTCTAGACGGTACAACCCAACATCGACGACCACGTTGTGCATGTTGGAGATGCCTTAACACCTCATCTCAAACTCCCGCATCCAAAACCAAGAAGGCTTAGAGCATCTACAAACGGACTTGGCAAGTCTGACCCCTCAAACGCCCGCGGCGCAGACAGTGACCGGTCACCCCTCAAAAAACGCATTCCACATTCGGATACCTCAAATCCATATTATTACATGCAACGTATTGATCTTTGACCGGAGCTCGTCCGGTTCCGCTCCCCGCTCGCCCGGCTCCGCCATGGCCATGTCCGGCGGCCGGCTACGCTCCTTAGAGTGTTGGGCTGATCGCCGGCAAGGTAGAGTAGGGCTGTTGGGAATAGTTGCATGGAAAACGAAAAAAAAATCTACGCACACGTAATGATCTATCCATGGAGATGCATAGTAACGAGGGGGAGAGTGTGTCTACGTACTCTCGTAGACCGTAAGCGGAAGCGTTTCACAACGCGGTTGATGTAGTCGAACTTCTTCGCACTTTAACCGATCAAGTATCGAAACGCATGGCACCTCCGCGTTCTGCACACGTTCAACTCGGTGACGTCCCTCGCCTTCTTGATCCAGCAAAACGTCGAGGTAGTAGATGAGTTCCGTCAGCAAGACATCGTGATGATGATGATGGTGAAGCGATCCTCGTAGGGCTTCGCCTAAGCACTACGAAAATATGACCGGGGGAGTAAATGGTGGAGGGGGGGCGCCGCACACGACTAAACAATTGTCTGGTCTAGGGGCGCCCCAAGTAGATCCGAATCCTACTTGGGATCCTGCCCTTGGTTGCCCCCCTGCCATGTTTGTCGGAGGGGGAAGGAAAGAGGGGGGAAAGGGAAGGAAGTGGGAATCCTAATCCACACTTACCTTTCCTTTTCCCCTTTCCTTCTCCTCCTTAGGCCGGCGAATATGGGGGGCGCACCAGCCCCTTGTGGTTGGTGTGTTTCCCTTCTTGGCCCATAAGGCCCATATCTTTTGCAGGGGGTGTTCGGAACCCCTTCCGGTGACCCGATAAGTACCCGGTACCCCTCCCCCCGAAACACTTTCGGTGTCCGAATACTATCGTCCTATATATCAATCTTTACCTCTCGACCATTTCGAGACTCCTCGTCATGTCCGTGATCTCATCCGGGACTCCGAACAACATTCGGTCACCAAATCACATAACTCATATAATACTATATTGTCATCGAACGTTAAGCGTGTTGACCCTACGGGTTCGAGAACTAGGTAGACATGACCGAGACACATGTCCGGTCAATAACCAATAGCGGGATGCCCATATTGTGTCCTACATATTCTACGAAGATCTTTATCGGTCGAACCGTTATGACAACATACGTAATTCCCTTTGTTTATCGGTATGTTACTTGCCAGAGATTCGTTGATATCTTCATACCTAGTTTAATCTCGTTACCGGCAAGTCTCTTTACTCGTTCCGTAATACATCACATCGTGACTAACTTCTTAGTCGTTTGCTTGCAAGCTTATGGTGTGTATTACTGAGAGGGCCCAGAGATACCTCTCCGATACTCGGAGTGACAAATCCTAATCTTGATATATGCCAACTCAACACACACACCTTCGGAGATACCTGTAGAGCATCTGTATAGTCACATAGTTACGTTGTGATGTCTGATAGCACACAAGGCATTCCTCCGGTATCCGGGAGTTGCATAATCTCATAGTGGAAGGAATATGTATTTGACATGAAGAAAGCAATAGCAATAAAACTGAACGATCATAATGCTAAGCTAACAGATGGGTCTTATCCATCACGTAATTCTCCTAATGATGTGATCCCGTTATCAAATGACAACCCATGTCCATGGTCAGGAAACCTTAACCATCTTTGATCAACGAGCTAGTCAAGTAGAGGCTCACTAGGAACATAGTGTTTGTCTATGTATTCACACATGTATTTAGGTTTCCAATCAATACAATTCTAGCATGAATAATAAACATTTATCATGAATAAGGAAATATAAAATAACAACTCTATTATTGCCTCTAGGGCATATTTCCTTCAGTCCTCCCACTTGCACTAGAGTCAATAATCTAGATTATATTGTAACGATTCTAACACCCATGGACTCTTGGTGCTGATCATGTTTTGCTCGTGGAAGAGGCTTAGTCAATGGGTCTGCGACATTCAGATCCGTATGTATTTTGCAAATCTTTATGTCTCCCTCCTTGACTTGATCATGGATGGAGTTGAAGCGTATCTTGATGTGTTTGGTTCTTTTGTGAAATATGGATTCCTTCGCTAAGGCAATGGCTCCAGTATTGTCACAAAAGATTTCATTGGACCTGCTGCATTAGGTATTACACCTAGATCGGATATGAACTCCTTCATCCAGACTCCTTCATTTGCTGCTTCTGAAGCAGCTATGTATTGCGCTTCACACGTAGATCCCGCCACGACGCTCTGCTTGGAACTTCACCAATTGACAACTCCACCATTTAATATAAATACGTATCCGGTTTGTGACTTAGAGTCATCCGGATCAGTGTCAAAACTAGCATCAACGTAACCATTTACGATGAGCTCTTTGTCACCTCCATAAACGAGAAACATATCATTAGTCCTTTTCAGGTACTTCAGGATGTTCTTGACCGCTGTCCAGTGACCCACTCATGGATTACTTTGGTACCTTCCTGCCAAACTTATAGCAAGGCACACATCAGGTCTGATACACAACATAGCATAGATGAAAGAACCTATGGCTGAGGCATAGGGAATGACTTTCATTTTCTCTCTATCTTCTGCAATGGTCGGGCATTGAGTCTGACTCAACTTCACACCTTGTAACACAGGCAAGAACCCTTTCTTTGACTGATCCATTTTGAACTTCTTCAAAACATTATCAAGGTATGTGCTTTGTGAAAGTCCTCTTAAGCGTCTTGATCTATCTCTATAGATCTTGATGCCCAATATATACGCAGCTTCACCGAGGTCTTTCATTGAAAAACTCTTATTCAAGTATCCTTTTATGCTACCCAGAAATTCTACATCATTTCCAATCAACAATGTGTCATCCACATATAATATTAGAAATGCTACGGAGCTCCCACTCACTTTCTTGTAAATACAGGCTTCTCCGAAAGTCTGTATCAAACCATATGCTTTGATCACCTCATCAAAGCATATATTCCAACTCCGAGATGCTTGCACCAGTCCATAGATGGATCGCTGGAGCTTGCACACTTTGTTAGCACCTTTATAATCGACAAAACCTTCTGGTTGCATCATATACAACTCTTCTTTAAGAAATCCATTAAGGAATGTAGTTTTGACGTCCATTTGCCAGATTTCATAATCATAAAATGTGGCAATTGCTAACATGATTCAGACAGACTTAAGCATCGCTACGGGTGAGAAAGTCTCATCCACTACAAGAAATATGTCAACTTATGACCTTCTGTCAGTGACCCTCGAAGAATCGGTCATAAATTTATGACCATTTTAGACCAATTGGTCAAAAGCTATTCAGGGGGCTCCAAACCCTAACCATTGCGACCATTTTGGTCAGAAAGGTCGTAATTTCCTTACACGAAATGGTCACAAAGCAAACAGTGCTAGTCCGCTGCCTTATTTCTAGTTGTTAATGACCAATATAGATGGTCATAGCCTTGTAGATTGTGGTGGGTTGTGATGACTAGGCGCCATCTCATCAGTTTTGCCTATGTGTCATGTCCATGTGGCAGTTTTTGCCCTAGGTTGTGAAGCAACCTATATTTCTATCATTCCCAAAATTCCCAAAAAAAGCTCATAAATTCTTTGGGGCATATCTTCATCAAATATGTAAAAATCCTTCCTTGCCTAGTTCAAAACTAATTCAACAATATTCATTTTCCTTTTCTGTTCACGACAACACTTTATGAAGGAAGTGCTATTTATATATTCTTGATTGCCCTCGGAATTTTTGGGCACTCTTTCCTATCCAAATAATTACTGCATGACAAAATTCAGCTCCACTTGCCTAGCAAATCTTCCTCGGCAAATTTCCAAAGTTTTTGTCCACCTAGAAGCATTATGAAGGAAGTACCTTTTTTATATATCGAAATGACATGAAATTTATACAGTTCCTTCATATGCCCAAATTATCACCCTCCTCTAAATTGCAGCTCAGTAAAATCATCTATGTGAGCCCAGGTTCAATTTATATTTTATGGCCAAATTGGCACGTTACAAAGCAAGTGTTATCTAGACCCCTCCTATTACCCTCAAACTTTTCGGGCACTCTTCCATACCCAAATCATTGCCACATGATAATATTCAGCTCAATTTTCCTAGTAAATCTTTCTCAGGAAATTTTCAAAGTTTCTACCTCGAGAGAAGCTTTGTGAAGTAAGTACTAGCTAGGCTTACCCAAATGATCTGAAAATTTACCAGCGCGTGACCATACCTATGTAACTTACCTACACCAATTTTTAGCTCATTTCGTTCATCCAATCTCTCTCACTAGTTTTCCCAAGTTTCTGTCCATAGAAGAGAATTGTGAAGGAAGTACCACTTTGGCATTTCCAAATAGTATCCATTTCTACAGTGGTTTCCTATGCCCGAATAACCATCCTCCACCTAATGCCAGCTCAATCCGTTCATTATTTTGAGCCGAGCTTTAACATTCGTAGTTATGTCCAGTGTGGTAGTTCGCAAAGCAAGTACCACCTAGGCTCCTCCTTTTGAGCTGAAAATTTGTGAAGACGGTCTTCTTAGTAACTAATCATCCTCAGCCAAAACTCACGCCCATTATCCATGTACATTTCCCGTACCGCTAATCAAACACTTGGCTGTTAATTCATATTTGAGCATCGATCGGTCTCCTCGTGAGAATCTTATGTTGTAATTTTCTTCCTAGCACCAACCTGGGGAGTGCCCAACCCACTAGACATGCCTAGGCCGCCCAGAACGCATGGCAACGCCACGATCATGAGGTGACCACGCGACGGGCATGCGAGTTTACGCGCTGTAGAGTTGGGGCCCTCGGCCACTGCCCAAACCTCTACGTATCGCCACCAAACCATGTATTTATGATTAAATAGGTCCTTATGTAACTAGAAATGATTTTTTAAAAAAATAAATAGCAAACTATGAGGCAGCTGCAGTTCAAATTTGACCCGCTTCCTACTGAATCGGTGGAAATTTGTCTTTTTCACGAGAGGTGGATCAAAAAAATTTACACCCAACCATTTTGTCAATTGTGCATTAAATATGGCCTAGTATTTTATAAAAATGATTTGGTCCAATTTTGCAACAATTATTTGGTAGTTCCTTCACAAAAAAAACCTCCTTTTGGGCACTCAAAAAATAGAAAATGGTTTTTTCGTCCAACAAAAATGAAAACTTCCTTAGGCAACATTGTTTGCCATTCCAATATGCACCCTTGTGCATAATATGAGATCATTTGAACAAACTATGCCATGAATGTGGCCATAAGATTGATCATTTGGCTTGAAAGTCATTGCCCTTCACACATGATAGCTCATTTCTGAGAACACTTTTTTAAAATAATTATCGTATTACAAGTTTATTATTTTTCCCGAAAACTTAATCACATATAATGAGACAATGCGAAGGTTTTCCAATTTTTTGATTTTTTTTGAATTTTTTATGCCCGTTTCAAAATGTGGTCAAAATGGCGGGCTTGACCGTTCCTAGGTAGCGGTTGAATCTTGGATTTTTTTTGGTGTTTCTCTAATTAAATAGATACTTATGTACCTATAAATGATTTTTGGAAAAAATAAAGAGCAAACTACGAGGTAGCTACAGTTCAAATTTGACCCGCTTCCAACTGAATCAGCGGGAATTTGTCTTTTTCACCAGAGGTGGATAGAAACTTTTTACAACCAACCATTTTGTTAATTGTGCATTAAATATGGCCTAGTATTTTAGAAAAATGATTTGGTCCAATTTTGCAACAAATATTTGGGAGGTCCTTCACAAAAAAAACTCATTTCGGGCACTCAGAAAATGGAAAATGAATTTTCCGTGCAAAGAAAATGAAAAGTCCCTTAGGCAACATTGTTTGGAATTCCAAGACGCACCCTTGTGCACAATATGAGATCATTTGAACAAACTATGCCATGAATGTGGCCATAAGATTGATCATTTGGCTTGAAAGCCATTGATCTCCACACATGATAGCTCGTTTCTGAGAACACTTTTTTATAATAATTGGCGTATTACAATTTTATTATTTTTCCTGGGAACTTGGTCACATATAATGACACAATGCGAAGGTTTCCCAATTTTTTTATTTTTTTTATTTTTTATGCCCGTTTTAAAATGCGGTCAAAACAGCGGGAATGACCGTTCCTAGCTAGTGGTTGAATCTTGGATTTTTTTGGTGTTTCTCTGATTAAATAGATACTTATGACCTAGAAATGATTTTTGGAAAAAATAA
Organism: Triticum dicoccoides; assembly: GCF_002162155.2. Lineage (NCBI taxonomy): Eukaryota > Viridiplantae > Streptophyta > Magnoliopsida > Poales > Poaceae > Triticum > Triticum dicoccoides. The sequence continues at coordinate 184,072,765 of NC_041386.1, read as the reverse complement.
AGAGCAAACTACGAGGCAGTTACACTTCAAATTTGACCCGCTTCCTACTAAATCGACGGGAATTTGTCTTTTTCACCAAAGGTGGATAAAAACTGTTTACACCCAACCATTTGGTCAATTGTGCATTAAATATGGCCTAGTATTTTAGAAAAATGATTTGGTCCAATTTTGCAACAATTATTTGGTAGGTCCTTCACAAAAAACCTCCTTTTGGGCATTAAAAAATGGAAAATAGTTTTTTCGTCCAAAAAAATGAAAACTTCCTTATGCAACATTGTTTGCCATTCCAATATGCACCCTTGTGCACAATACGAGATCATTTGAACAAACTATGCCATGGATGTGGCCATAAGATTGATCATTTGGCTTGAAAGCCATTGATCTCCACACATGATAGCTCGTTTCTGAGAACACTTTTTTAAAATAATTGGTGTATTACAAGTTTATTATTTTTCCTGGAAACTTGGTCACATATAATGACACAATGCGAAGGTTTCCCAATTTTTTGTTTTTTTTTGAAATTTTTATGCCCGTTTCAAAATGCGGTCAAAACGGCGGGAATGACCGTTCCTAGCTAGTGGTTGAATCTTGGAATTTTTTTTGGTGTTTCTCTGATTAAATAGATACTTATGTACCTATAAATGATTTTTGGAAAAAATAAAGAGCAAACTACGAGGCAGCTACAGTTCAAATTTGACCCGCTTCCTACTAAATCGATGGGAATTTGTCTTTTTCACCAGAGGTGGATAAAAACTGTTTACACCCAACCATTTGGTCAATTGTGCATTAAATATGGCCTAGTATTTTAGAAAAATTATTTGGTCCAATTTTGCAACAATTATTTGGTAGGTCCTTCACAAAAAACCTCCTTTTGGGCACTAAAAAATGGAAAATGGTTTTTTCGTCCAAAGAAAATGAAAACTTCCTTATGCAACATTGTTTGCCATTCCAATATGCACCCTTGTGCACAATATGAGATCATTTGAACAAACTATGCCATGGATGTGGCCATAAGATTGATCATTTGGCTTGAAAGCCATTGTTCTCCACACGTGATAGCTCGTTTCTGAGAACACCTTTTTAAAATAATTGCCGTATTATAAGTTTGTTATTTTTCCTAGGAACTTGGCCACATATAATGACACAATGCGAAGGTTTCCCAATTTTTTGATTTTTTTGAATTTTTTATGCCCATTTCAAAATGCGGCCAAAACGGCGGGAATGACCGTTCCTAGCTAGTGGCTGAATCTTGGATTTTTTTGGTGTTCCTATGATTAAATAGATACTTATGTACCTAGAAATGATTTTTGGAAAAAATAAAGAGCAAACTATGAGGTAGGTGCAGTTCAAATTTTATCCGTTTTCAACTGGATCGGCAGAAATTTGTCTTTTTCACGAGAGGTGAATCAAAAACTTTTCAGACCCAACAATTTGGTCAATTATGCATTAAATATGTCCTAATATTTTATAAAATTGATTTGGTCCAATTTTACAACATATATATTGTAGGTCCTTCATAAAAAAAACTCATTTTGAGCACTTGCAAAATGAAAAATGAATATTTAGTCAACTACGACCAATTTTTTAGTTAACTGCGACCAATTTAGTTGGTCATGACATCATACACGTGTACTGCATTTTGATTGGTCCGTGGATGTTTCACGCGGATCATGAATGGAACACCGTTGGATGCTCGTGGATCCAACGGCAGTCCTCACCCCAAGCCCACCTAAGCCAAAACCCTAACTCTCCTGAGTCCTCCTGGACTTTTTTCCATCCACCCCGCCCGCCTCCTTTCTTTCTCCCCTCGCTCTCTTCTCCTTCGTATCTCCCCTCCCCTGCGCCACACGCCCGCGCCCTCACCTCCTCCAAGATCGCCGGAGACCCCCACCCCCTCCTCTACCCCACCACCGCTGGCGCCCCCACCTTCTCCTTCTTTCCCAAGCGTCCAAAACCCTAGCCCGCGGCGCAGCCATGGCGACCGAGCTCTGGATCCGCGGGCTGGAGGTGCAGCACCGGATGCGCTGTCGACGACGTCCACGCGATCCTCCCTTCCCTCCCCTGCATCGTCCGCCTCCTCCCTCCCTTCCCCTATGCTGCCTCCCTCCGCCCTCGCGATCCGATTCAAATCCATCCTTGCGGGGGAGATCTGATCGATCTGGTCCAGGGCGCCGCCATCATGCACCACCACCACCAGCTGGACCAGTGGCTCGCCGGCGGCGTGGGCGAGGTGCTGTGCCCGACCAAGTCCGCCCCCTGCTCCCCCGTCAAGCCGGCAGCGGCTTGGGCGTGGTGTTGTGCCCGACCAAGTCCACCCCCTGCTCCCCCGTCAAGCCGACGGTGGCGTCCATGCGGCGCACACACTCGGACTCCTTCCATGCCTCAAATTCTTCATAATGGCTCAGCCACCTCTGATTCTCCCAGTTTGCTGCCTTGCCTTGCAGATGTGGCAGCGCAAGGGCGAGGTCGGTGTCTTTTCCAGGCGCGGCTCCCAGTAGCCGGCGTGGTGGACGCTGCTCGCGGTCGACCTGCACCACCTCCTCTCTCTCCAGCCCGCCGTCTGCTGCTCCCACGCCGTCTAAGCGAATTGTGAGTACTTTTTTCTACTGGATCAGTTCAGTCGATCCATGTCCAATTGTCGATGGCGAAGAAGGAAAACCCATAGAGAATCTGTTTTGTAAGTAATGGGAATTGGACCTATCAACTGAGTTATGATTTTGTTCCGTCCAAACATGGAGATTAGTGACTGTGTAGTTGCAGAAACGACCCAAAGTCTGACAGTACGAATGTGTGGTTCAGAATTCGTATACCAGCAGAAGCTTTCACTTCTGCTTTGTTGTCCCTGCAGAAATGGCCCTACTAGTGTAAAGATTAACATGCAGGCTCGATCCACATGAGGATCCCCTTAAGCTTGAGTGCCTAGCTGTAGATTCCGGCAATGGAGTCCAGCATCATGCTTGTGATAAGCTGGTTTATTGTCTCTGTTGGATGGACATCATTATCTTGTTCATGCAAATACTTGCTAGGTTTTACATGTTCATGCAAATCCGATGTGAAACTGGTCATCTTGTTCATGCAAATCCAGACTTGGTAAATGTGTTAGGCTCGTCCATCAATGTCGGTAAATGTGTTGTGGTCTGTGCATGTCTATAGATTTTTTTAATTCTGTTGGCTGTTGCAACACCTGTCCTGGTACTTGTGATGAAACCAACAATTAACTTGCTAACCTCTTACAGTGTTCAATCATATTTTCATTCTTAAATTTCAGTGTTCAATTTCAGATTATACAAACTGGAAGTGTCTGTTCTTTTTCTTTTTGAAGTAGGGAGGTTCTTGATAGCAGTGTGGTAAGCAAAACATTAACTTTGTGATGCTTCCAGTAGACCACTAGCATGCATGTTTTGGGTAATCAATTTAGTTGCTCTGCTGTGTAAATTGAAAGTGAAGAAACCTGATAAGTTAAACCCAGGTGCATGATTGTATACCTAATCTGATATGCTTTTAAACTGTACCTGGGTACTAAACCCAAGTTAAGTATACCCGAGTATTCTCACGCGTGCGCATAATATGCTGGATAGATAGCTCATGGTTTGTTCCTGTACCGTTCTTGCTAAATGGGTAGCTCATGGTTCCGTGTAGCAGAATATGTTTAAATTTTCTGGGGTACCCTTTTTTACTCTGAATAAGCAACAGAAGTGCTCAACATCCATCATGCATAACCCTGAACATTTATGGTCTCTGTTGATATGTCTTGTTGTGTACGTATAGTGCCTGTACATGCATGGTTGTGTTTTGTAGGTGTAGGGTAACTTTTACTGCACAAGTTAACTTGAGACTGGTTAATTTTTTTTTGAAAGATGTGATGTCTTGCAGTGTCTGCGACAAGAGGGGAGGACTGCTTTGCAATCTCAACGTACCCTGTTCATCAGAGACAACATCTCCATGGGCGCCTCCGTGCGCTCTTTGGGCAGCTCGGAGCCATGCTGTCAGAGCTCTTCACCAACTGGACCATCTACACCAACAAGGTGGGTGCATCTCCAACCAATTCTGCAGCGGTAGCAGCACCAACAGTACTTCGTTTTGAAAATCCGTCGAGTTTCTGACACTGTCAACATGGCTGGAATGCGTGTAGGCGGTGGTGTTGGTGACGCTGCTGTTCGTGATCGCGGTCAACCTGGCGATCGGCATCCTGCCGCACATGATGCGCCCGACACCATGGAGTACCTCACGGCGTGCTCGCCTCCCCTAGCATCCCAATCTCAAGGAGCCTAGCGGTCGCCGTCCTTGTCCTGCTCAAGGAGCAGGAGGAGGAGGGGCGCATCTAGCCAGGCACAAAGGGCCTGCTCTGTACCACCACATCATCAGCCTTCTGCAGCATCGAGTTCAATATGTCAGGTGACCCTTCCTATCCCGTCTGATATGATGGTCAATAGTTGCTTGTAGATGAATGATGAAGTGTTGCTGTGAATGTGAATGAGTAGCCACAAGTCTGTTTGCACCATTGCCATAGCTAGTGAATGAGCAGCCACTAGTCTATTTGCGTCACTGCCATAGTTACCTGAATACAAATGAGCAGCCACAAGTCTGTCTGTACTGTCACATTGCCATCAATAGCTACCAATCACTGTAGATAAATAGAATTTCCCCAAAACTATGTGGGAAATTTGGTTAACCTTGTTGAATCAGATATCATTCTGACACCTGATTAGCATATCACTTGTCTATGTTCAGTTAAGAGTATTCAGTTTAGATGCAGATTTAGTCAACACTTTGGATCAACATTCAGTTTAGATGCAGATACAGTCAACACTAGGTATCAATACATGTTTGTTGTCAATTCTTGCTTATAAGTTATTGGATCCCTCATTGGCTACTGTTTGATGTTCTGTACAGATTCTTATTCTTATATGTTCATTCTTGTTTTTTGCACAGGTGAAGTGCAAATCCAAGTTCGAAGCTGTGAAGCATATCAACAAAGACTAGCATATTATGTGTTGTAAATGTAGGCAGTAGTAGGCTTATCTGGATTGTAGTATACTGTAATGTTTGTAATAGACTAATGCCGTGTTGTTTTGGACGAATTTCATTTGCATTTGGATTGTTTGAAATAATGATTGTGTATTGAATACCTGTCAAATGGAAACCTGACAAGGGGGTCCAAGTTATAATAGTTGTTTGACAGATTTTGAAATTTTTGATGTGTGGGATCAATTTTGTGATAAGCATGACAAGTGGGACCAATCTGATTGGTGGGACCAGTGGCAAAAAAAGGATGAAAATAAAATATCAATAGACTGTAAAAGGCTGCATCTTAGAAAAAAGGCTGAATTAATGGCCCAAGCCCATGTAGCTAGCAAAAATTAACAAGAAAAAAAATATAGTAAAAAGGCCGAATTGTTGGGCTAGGCCCATGTAGAAAATCGAATTGGACTGGGCTGAATATTGTGCCACGTCAGATTGCCATGCTGGATGCCTACGTGGCCTGGGGAGGTTGCTAGTGACCAAAACAGCACAGTAGACGTATTTTGGTCATAAACGTCTTTGACCATTCCAGAAGAAAGGTCGCTATAGTCAGTTTATGATGGCCAGCTTTTGACCTTATGTTTTTGGTCACAAAAAGGTCACATATGGAATTTTGTGCCCATTCAGTGACCAATAGTGGTGGTCACAAGTTGACATATTTCTTGTAGTGATCGTAGTCAACTCCTTGAACTTGTCGAAAACCTTTCGCGACAAGTCGAGCTTTGTAGACAGTAACATTACCATCAGTGTCAGTCTTCTTCTTGAAGATCCATTTATTCACTATGGCTTGCCGATCATCGGGCAAGTCAACCAAAGTCCACACTTTGTTCTCCTACATGGATCCTATCTCAGATTTCATGGCCTCAAGCCATTTATCGGAATCTGGGCTCATCGTAGCTTCTTCTTCATAGGTTCATCATGGTCTAGTAACATGACTTCCAGAACAGGATTACCGTACCACTCTGGTGCGGATCATGCTCTGGTTGACCTACGAGGTTCGGTAGTAACTTGATATGAAGTTTCATGATTATTATCATTAGCTTCCTCTCTAGTTGGTGTAGGCATCACGTGAACGGTTTTCTGTGATGAGCTACTTTCCCACTCGAGAGAAGGTATAATTACCTCATCAAGTTCTACTTTCCTCCCACTCACTTCTTTCGAGAGAAACTCCTTCTCTAGAAAGTTTCCATTCTTAGCAACAAAGATCTTGCCTTCAGATCTGTGGTAGAAGGTGTACCCAATTGTTTCTTTAGGGTATCCTATGAAGACGCACTTCTCCAATTTGGGTTCGAGCTTATCAGGCTAAAGCCTTTTGACATAAGTGTCGCAACCCCAAACTTTAAGAAACCACAACTTAGGTTTCTTGCCAAACCACAGCTCATACGGTGTCATCTCAATGAATTCAGACGATTCCCTATTTAACGTGAATGCAGTTGTCTCTAATGCATATCCCCAAAACGATAGTGGTAAATCGATAAGAGACATCATAGATCGCACCATATCTAATAAAGTACGGTTACGATGTTCGGACACACCATTACGTTGTGGTGTTCTAGGTGGCGTGAGTTGCGAAACTATTCCACATTGTTTTAAATGAAGGCCAAACTCGTAACTCAAATATTCGCCTCCACGATCAGATTGTAGAAACTTTATTTTCTTGTTACAATGATTCTCCACTTCACTATGAAATTCTTTGAACCTTTCAAATGTTTCAGACTTGTGTTCATTAAGTAGATATACCCATATCTGCTCAAATCAACTGTGAAGGTAGAAAATAACGATACCCGCCGCGTGCCTCAACACTCATCGGACCACATACATCGGTATGTATTATTTCCAATAAGTCATTGGCTCGCTCCATCGTTCTGGAGGACGGAGTTTTAGTCATCTTGCCCATGAGGCATGGTTCGCAAGTATCAAATGATTCATAATCAAGTGATTCCAAAAGTCCATCTGCATGGAGTTTCTTCATGCGCTTTACACCAATATGACCTAACTGACAGTGCCACAAATATGTTGCACTATCATTATCAACTTTGCATATTTTGGCATCAATATTATGAATATGTGTATCACCATAATCGAGATTGAATAGAAATAGACCACTCTTCAATGGTGCATGACCATAAAAGATATTACTCGTATAAATAGAACAACCATTATTCTCTGATTTAAATGAATAACCGTCTCGCACTAAACAAGATCCAGATATAATGTTCACTCAACGCTGGCACCAAATAACAATTATTGAGGTCTAAAACTAATCCCGAAGGTAGATGTACAGGTAGCGTGCCGACGGCAATCACATCGACCTTGGAACCATTCCCGGCGTGCATCGTCACCTCGTCCTTAGCCAATCTTCGTTTAATCCGTAGCTCCTGTTTCAAGTTACAAATATGGGCAACCGAACCAGTATCAAATACCCAGGCACTACTACGAGCATTAGTAAGGTACACATCAATAACATGTATATCAAATATACCTTTGTTCACTTTGCCATCCTTCTTATCCGCCAAATACTTGGGGCAGTCCCGCTTCCAGTGACCGGTCCCTTTGCAGTAGTGAAGGAAATATTCCCTAGAGGCAATAATAAAGTTGTTATTTTATATTTACTTATATCATGATAAATGTTTATTATTCATGCTAGAATTGTATTAACCGAAAACTTGATACATGTGTGGATACATAGACAAAACACCGTGTCCCTAGTAAGCCTCTACTAGAGTAGCTCATTAATCAAAGATGGTTAAGTTTCCTAACCATAGACATGTGTTGTCATTTGATGAATGGGATCACATCATTAGGAGAATGATGTGATGGACAAGACCCATCCGTTAGCTTAGCATATTGATCATTCAGTTTTGTTGCTATTGCTTTCTTCATGTCATATACATATTCCTTTGACTATGAGATTATGCAACTTCCGAATATCGGAGGAATACCTTGCATGCTATCAAACATCACAATGTAAGTGGGTGATTATAAAGATGCTCTACAGGCATCTCCGAAGGTGTTTGTTGGGTTGGCATATATCGAGATTAGGATTTGTCACGCCGAGTATCCGAGAGGTATCTCTGGGCCCTCTCGGTAATACACATCATAAGAAGCCTTGCAAGCAAAGTGACTAATGAGTTAGTTGCAGGATGATGTATTATAGAACGAGTAAGAGAGTTGCCGGTAATGAGATTGAACTAGGTATGAAGATACCGATGATCGAATCTTGGGCAAGTAACATACCGATGACAAAGGGAATAATGTATGTTGTCATTATGGTTCGACCGATAAAGATCTTCGTAGAATATGTGGGAACCAATATGAGCATCTAAGTTCCGCTATTGGTTATTGACCAGAGAGGTGTCTCGGTCATGTCTACATAGTTCTCGAACCCGTAGGGTCCGCACGCTTAATGTTCGATGATGATTCATTATTATATGAGTTATGTGATTTGGTGACCGAATGTTGTTCGGAGTCTCAGATGAGATCACAGACATGATGAGGAGTCTCGAAATGGTAGAGAGGTAAAGATTGATATATAGGATGATAGTATTCGTACACCGGAAGTGTTCCAGATAGTATTGGGTATTTATCG
>NC_041386.1:184044838-184063903 GCF_002162155.2 Triticum dicoccoides | reverse complement strand
TACCGAAACCCCTCAGGGGAATAATGGGCCTTATTGGCCATAAGAGGGGTGCACACCAGCCCACAAGGGGTGGCGCCCCCCCTTAGGCAGGAGGCCGAATAGGAGAAGGAAGAGGGGGTTCGGCCCCCTTTCCTTCCTCCCTTCCCTCTTCCCTTTTCCCCCTTCCGGTAATAAGGAAATGGGAGGATTGGGATAGGACCCCAAGTAGGATTCCTCCTACTTGAGGCGCCCCATGATAGCTCCCCTCCCCCTCCGACCTATATATACGTGGGGAGGGGTGCCTAGAACACAGACCAACAATTGTTAGCCATGTGCGGCGCCCCCCTCCACAGTTTATGCCTCCGGTCATATCTTCGTAGTGCTTAGGCAAAGCCCTGCGCGGATCACTTCACCATCACCGTCACCACGCCGTCATGTTGACGGAACTCATCTTATTCCTCAACACCTTTGCTGGATCAAGAGGACGTGGGACGTCATCGAGCTGAACGTGTGCAGAACTCAGAGGTGTCGTACGTTCGGTGCTTGATCGGTCGGCTCTAGAAGAAGTTCAACTACATAAACCGCATTGCCAAACGCTTCCGCTTTCGGTCTATGAGGGTACGTGGACACACTCTCCCCCTCCTGTTGCTATGCATCTCCTAGATATATCTTGCGTGAGCGTGGGAATTTTCTTTGAAATTGCATGCTACGTTTCCTAGCAGTGGTATTAGAGCCAAGTCTATGCATAGATGATATGCACGAGTAGAACACAAAGGTTGTGGGCGGTGATCATCATACTGCTTACCACTAATGTCTTATTTTGATTCGGCGGTATTGTTGGATGAAGCGGCCCGGACCAACCTTACATGACCACATTCATGAGACCAGTTCCACCGACAGACATGCAACTAGTTTTGCATAAAGGTGGATGGCGGGTGTCTGTTTCTCCAACTTTAGTTGAATTGAATTTGACTGCGGCCGGTCCTTGTTGAAGGTTAAAGCAGCAAACTTGATAAATCACCGTTGTGGTTTTGATGTGTAGGTAAGAACGGTTATTGCTAGAAGCCCGTAGCAGCCACATAAAACTTGCAACAACAAAGTAGAGGACGTTTAACTTGTTTTTGCAGGGCATGCTGTGATGTGATATGGTCAAGACATGATGTGATATACGTTTTTGTATGAGATGATCATGTTTTGTAAAAGTTATCGGCATCCGGCAGTAACCTTATGGTTGTCTCTTTATTGTATGAAATGCATACGCCATGTAATTGCTTTACTTTATCACTATGCGTTAGCGATAGTTGTAGAAGCAATAGTTGGCGAGACGACCATGACGTTGTGATGGAGATCAAGGTGTCAAGCCAGTGACTATGGAGATCATGACGATGCTTTGGAGATGGAGATCAAAAGCACAAGATGATGATGGACATATCATGTCACATATTTTGATTGCGTGTGATGTTTATCTTTTATGCATCTTATTTTGCTTAGTACGGGGGTAGCATTATAAGATGACCCCTTAACTAAAATTTCAAGGTATAAGTGTTCTCCCTGAGTATGCACCGTTGCAAAAGTTCATCGTGTTGAGACCCCATGAGATGATCGGGTGTGATAGACTCTTCGTCCACATACAACAGGTGCAAGACAGTTTTGCACATGCGGAATACTCGGGTTAAACTTGGCGAGCCTGGCATGTACAGACATGGCCTCAGAACACTAGAGACCGAAAGGTCGAACGTGAATCATATAGTAGATATGATCAACATAGAGATGTTCACCGTTGATGACTACCCCATCTCACGTGATAGTCGGACATGGTTTAGTTGATTTGGATCACGTATCATTTAGATGACTTGAGGGATGTCTATCTAAGTGGGAGTTCTTAAGTAATTTGATTAATTGAACTTAATTTATCATGAACTTAGTCATGATAGTTTTTGCATATCTATGTTGTAGATCAATGGCCCGTGCTACTGTTCCCTTGAATTTTAATGCGTTCCTAGAGAAAACTAAGTTGAAAGATGATGGTAGCAACTACACGGACCGGGTCCGTAACTTGAGGATTATCCTCATTGGTGCACAGAAGAAGTATGTCCTTGATGCACCGCTAGGTGAAAGGCCCGCTGCAGGAGCAGATGCAAATGTTATGAACGTCTAGCAAGCTCGATATGATGACTACTCGATAGTTCAGTGTGCCATGCTTCACGGCTTAGAATCGGGACTTCAAAGACGTTTTGAACATCATGGACCATCTGAGATGTTCCAGGAATTGAAGTTAATATTTCAAGCAAATGCCCAAGTTGAGAGATATCAAGTCTCCAACAAGTTCTATAGCTGCAAGATGGGGGAGAACAGTTCTATCAGTGAACACATACTCAAAATCTCTGGGTATCATAATCACTTGACTCAGCTGGGAGTTAATCTTCCAGATGATAGTGTTATTGACAGAGTTCTTCAATCACTACCACCAAGCTACAAAGGCTTCGTAATGAACTATAATATGCAAGGGATGGATAAGACAATCCTCGAGCTCTTTGCAATGCTCAAAGCTGCGGAAGTAGAAATCAAGAAGGAGCATCAAGTGTTGATGGTTATCAAGACCACTAGTTTCAAGAAAAAGGGCAAGGGAAAGAAGGGGAACTTCAAGAAGAAAGGCAAGCAAGTTGCCACTCCCGCGAAGAAGCCCAAAGCTGGACCTAAGCCTGAAACTGAGTGCTTCTGCTGCAAAGGGACTGGTCACTGGAAGCGGAACTATCTCAAGTATTTGGAGGATAAGAAGGATGGCAAAGTGAACAAAGGTATATTTGATATACATGTTATTGATGTGTACCTTACTAATGCTCGTAGTAGCGCCCGGGTATTTGAAACTGGTTCGGTTGCTCATATTTGTAACTCAAAACAGGGGCTACAGATTAAACGAAGATTGGCTAAGGACGAGGTGACGATGCGCGTCGAGAATGGTTCCAAGGTCAACGTGATCGCCTTCGGCACGCTACCTCTACATCTACATTTGTGATTAGTTTTAGATCTGAATAATTGTTATTTGGTGCCAGCGTTGAGCATGAACATTATATCGGGATCTTGTTTAGTGCGAGACGGTTATTCATTTAAATCAGAGACTAATTGTTGTTCTATTTATTTGAGTAATATCTTTTATGGTCATGCACCCTTGAAGAGTGGTCTATTTTTTTTAATCTCGATTGTGGCGATACACATATTCATAATATTGATGCCAAAAGATGCAAAGTTGATAATGATAGTGCAACATATTTGTGGCACTGCCGTTTAGGTCATATTGGTGTAAAGCGCATGAAGAAACTCCATGCAGATGGGCTTTTGGAATCACTTGATTGTGAATCATTCGATACTTGCAAACCATGCCTCATGGGCAAGATGACTAAAACTCCATTCTCCGGAACAATGGAGCGAGCTAATGACTTATTGGAAATAATACATACCGATGTATGTGGTCCGATGAGTATTGAAGCTCGCGGCTGATACGTCTCCGTCGTATCTATAATTTTTTATTGTTCCATGCCAATATTCTACAACTTTCATATACTTTTGGTAACTTTTTATACTATTTTTGGGGCTAACATATTGATCCAGTGTCCAGTGCCAGTTCCTGTTTGTTGCATGTTTTATGTTTCGCAGAAAACGCATATCAAATGGAATCCAAACGGGATAAAAACGGACGGGGAATATTTTTGGAATATATGGAAAATTTGGGAAGAAAAATCCATGTGAGACGGTTCCCGAGGGGGGCACGAGGCAGGGGGCGCGCCCTTGACCCTCATGGCCCCCCCGCAAGGCGGTTGATGCCCTTCTTCGGCCGCAAGAAAGCTAATTTTCAGAAGAAAAAAATATTGGCGAAGGTTTCAATCCAATCAGAGTTACAAATCTCCATATATATACGAAACGGTGAAAGGGCAGAATACCAGAACACATAAACAGAGAGAGACAGAGAGACAGATCCAATCTTGGAGGGGCTCTCGCCCCTCCCATGCCACGGAGGCCAAGGACCAGAGGGGAAACCCTTCTCCCATCTAGGGAGGAGGTCAAGGAAGAAGAAGAAGAAGGAGGAGGGCCCTCTCCTCCCTCTCTTTCGGTGGCGCCGGAACACCACCGGGGCCATCATCATCACCGCAATCTTCACCAACAACTTCACCGCCATCATCACCAACTCTTCCACCCTCTATGCAGCGGTGTAATCCCTCTTTTACCCGCTGCAATCTCTACTTAAACATGGTGCTCAGTGCTATATATTATTTCCCAATGATGTATGGCTATCCTATGATGTTTGAGTAGATCCGTTTTGTCCTATGGGCTATTTGATGATCATGATTGGTTTGAGTTGCATGTTTTTATTATTGATGATGTCCTATGGTGCTCTCCTTGTCGCGCAAGCGTGAGGGATCCCCGCTGTAGGGTTTGCAATATGTTCATGATTTGCTTATGGTGGGTGGCGTGAGTGACTGAAGCATATACCCAAGTAAGTAGGTTGTTTGCGTATGGGATAAAGAGGACTTGATGCTTTAATGCTATGGTTGGGTTTTACCTTAATGATCTTTAGTAGTTGCGGATGCTTGCTAGAGTTCCAATCATAAGTGCATATGATCCAAGTAGAGAAAGTATGTTAGCTTATACCTCTCCCTCAAATAAAATTGCAATAATGATTACCGGTCTAGTTATTGATTGCCTAGGGACAAATAACTTTCTCGTAACAAAAAGCTCTCTACTGAAACTAATTTAGTTGTGTCTTTATCTAAACAGCCCCTACTTTCTATTTACATGCTCTTTATTATTTTGCAAACCTATCCAAAAACACCTACAAAGTACTTCTAGTTTCATACTTGTTCTAGGTAAAGCGAACGCTAAGCGTGCGTAGAGTTGTATCAGTGGTCGATAGAACTTGAGGGAATATTTGTTCTACCTTTAGCTCCTCGTTGGGTTCGACACTCTTACTTATCGAAAACTATTGCGATCCAATATACTTGTGGGTTATCAAGACCTTTTTCTGGCGCCGTTGCCGGGGAGCAATAGCGTGGGGTGAATATTCTCGTGTGTGCTTGTTTGCTTTATCACTAAGTAATTTTTATTTGTTTTTCTAAGTTGTTCTCTATCTTTAGTTATGGATACGGAACACGAAATACCAAAATAACTAGGTTTACTTGCTACTCATGGAGATGGGGAACCTCCTAAATCCCTCAATGCTCATTATGTGAAAGATATTATGTACTACTTTGATAATCATGAGGAAACCCCATTCAACTTTACAATGGGAGTAACGTTGGATCAACGTGAATACTTTAGGGATTATAGCTTGACTCAAAAAGGGAAACTATTATGGGATCAAATTCATATGTTGCATTGGTATGCTCGGCAACTATGCTTGAGATATGATTATACTTGTTGCTCTAGGATGAAAGCTCCACACCTTCCCTTTTCATGCAAATTTTAATGATGATAAAACCTTGGCTTCTTATGCTAATGGTATATATGATTACTATGATGTGGAACAAATAGAAGAATTTGTTGCTTTTATGGGTGCTTATGAAATCGAATCCTTGTTTAAAGAGTGTGGAAATTTTGATGATTCAGTTTATAGACCTGAAAATTTAGCTATCCTTAAATATTGCTATGAGAATTATAAATTCAACTATGATATTGATGATTTTATTGAGAAAGTCTCCGCTGTCCAAGAAGATACTAATGATACGTCTCCAATGTATCTACTTTTCCAAACACTTTTGCCCTTGTTTTGGACTCTAACTTGTATGATTTGAATGGAACTAACCCGGACTGACGCTGTTTTCAGCAGAATTGCCATGATGTTGTTTTATGTGCAGAAAACAAAAGTTCTCGGAATGACCTGAAACTCCACGGGATATCTTACAATAAATAATAAAAAATCCTCGCCAAAGATGAAGACCAGGGGGCCCACACCCTTCTCACGAGGGTGGGGGGCGCGCCCCCCCTAGGGCGCGCCCCCTACCTCATGGGCCCCTGGAGACCCCCCGACTCCAACTCCAACTCTATATAACTGCTTTCGGGGAGAAAAAAATAAGAGAGAAGAAATCATCACGTTTTACGATACGGAGCCGCCGCCAAGCCCTAAAACCCCTCGGGAGGGCTGATCTGGAGTCTGTTCGGGGCTCCGGAGAGGGGGATTCGTCACCGTCGTCATCATCAACCATCCTCCATCACCAATTTCATGATGCTCACCATCGTGCGTGAGTAATTCCATCGTAGGCTTGCTGGACGGTGATGGGTTGGATGAGATTCACCATGTATCGAGTTAGTTTTGTTAGGGTTTGATCCCTAGTATCCACTATGTTCTGAGATTGATGTTGCTATGACTTTGCTATGCTTAATGCTTGTCACTAGGGCCCGAGTGCCATGATTTCAGATATGAACCTATTATGTTTTCATCAATATATGAGAGTTCTAGATCCTATCTTGCAAGTCTATAGTTACCTATTATGTGTTATGATCCGTTAACCCCGAAGTGACAATAATCGGGATACTTACCGGTGATGACCGTAGTTTGAGGAGTTCATGTATTCACTATGTGCTAATGCTTTGTTCCGATTCTCTATTAAAAGGAGGCCTTAATATCCCTTAGTTTCCATTAGGACCCCGCTGCCATGGGAGGGTAGGACAAAAGATGTCATGCAAGTTCTTTTCCATAAGCACGTATGACTATATTTGGAATACATGCCTACATTACATTGATGAAATGGAGCTAGTTCTGTGTCACCCTATGTTATGACTGTTACATGATGAACCACATCCGACATAATTATCCATCATTGATCCAATGCCTACGAGCTTTCCATATACTGGTTTACGCTTATTTACTTTTCCGTTGCTATTGTTACAATCACTACAAAACACCAAAAACATTACTTTGCTTTCATTACTCTTTTGTTACCGTTACCATCACTATCATATTACTTTGCTACTAAACACTTTGCTGTAGATACTAAGTTTCGAGGTGTGGTTGAATTGACAATTCAGCTGCTGATACTTGAGAAATTCTTTGGCTCCCCTTGTGTCGAATCAATAAATTTGGGTTGAATACTCTACCCTCGAAAGCTATTGCGATCCCCTATACTTGTGGGTTATCAAGACTAATTTCTGGTGCCGTTGCTGGGGAGCATAGCTCTATTCTTTTGAGTCACTTGGGATTTATATCTGCTGGACACTATGAAGAACTTGAGAGATACAAAAACTAAGATCTATCCCTTAACTACGAGGGGAGGTAAGGAACTGCCATCTAGCTCTGCACTTGATTCACCTTCTGTTATGAGTAAGCTTGCGACACCTACACCTGTTTCTGCTATTCGTTCTGATATGTCTCATGTTATTGATGATGCTACTTCTGCTATGCATGATACTTATGATGAAACTACCTCTATGCCTGATACTACTATGCCACTTAGTGATTTTCTCGAGGAATGACTTGCTAGGGCTAGAGAGATTGAAAATATTGAATCTGATTATGAAGATGAAAGTGATGATGAAGAATCACTTGTTATTCCTGAGGGTTATTTATTTGGTCAAGATGCTTCTTTAGCTATTTTAGCCTACAAAGATAGATATGAACTCAAAAGGTTATTAGCTAAATGGAATAAGCAGTCTCCAAATGCTAGGATGAGACCTGACCCTGCTTTTGCTACTTCACCTATATGTGTTGCTGATAAGGATTATGAATTCTCTGTTGATCCTGATATAATTACTTTGGTTGAATCTGATCCTTTTCATGGCTATGAATCTGAAACTGTTGTAGCACATCTTACTAAATTAAATGATATAGCCACCCTGTTCACTAATGATGAGAGATCTCGCTACTTTTATATCCTTAAAATATTTCCGTTCTCATTAAAGGGTGATGCTAAGATATGGTTTAATTCTCTTGATCCTGGTTGTGTGCGTAGTCCCCAAGATATGATTTACTACTTCTCTGCTAAATATTTCCCTGCGCATAAGAAACAAGCTGCTTTAAAGGAAATATACATCTTTGTGCAAATTAAAGAAGAGATTCTCCCACAAGCTTAGCGGAGGATTCTGAAATTACTTAATGCTTTGCCTGATCATCCTCTTAAGAAAAATGAAATACTTGATATCTTTTATAATGGACTAACCGATGCTTCCAGAGATTACCTGGATAGTTGTGCTGGTTCTCTTTTCAGGGAAAGAACACCGGATGAAGCTGAAATCTTATTGAATAATATGTTGACAAATGAAAATAATTGGGCACCTCCTGAGCCAGCTCCTGCTCCAATTAATGATCCTATTCCTAAACCAACTCCGAAGAAGAGAGGTGTTCTATTTATCAGTCCTGAAGATATGCAAGAGGCAAAGAAATCTATGAAAGAAAAAGGTATTAAAGCAGAAGATGTTAAGAATTTACCTCCTATTGAAGAAATACATGGTCTCAATTTACCGCCTGATGAAGAAATATATGATCTTAATCCTTTATTTATTGAAGAACCTCCAGACCTCGATAACCCGCCACAGGTAGTAAAGGTAAACTCTCTCTATATATATGATAAAACTGAAATCCCTCCTACTAAAATTGCTAGTCAATGCTTGGATGAGTTTGATAATTTTATATTTAAGCAAGAAGACTTCAATGCTTATTTTGGTAGACAATTAAAACAAGATGCTGATATGATTAAATACTTGGGTGATTATATGGCTAATATTAGAGGAGAACTTAAACTTGTTAGCAAACATGCTTCTATGGTTACCACTCAAGTAGAAGAAGTACTTAAAGCTCAAAAAGAATTGCTCAATGAGATGAATAGTAAGAAAAATGATTATGCTGTTAAAGTGGCTACTAGAACTGGTAGAATGACTCAGGAACCTTTGTATCCTGAAGGCCATCCTAAGAGAATTGAGCAAGATTCTCAGAGAAATAAAATTGATGCACCTAGTTCTTCTAAAAAGAAGAAAAAGAAAAATGATAGAACTGTGCAAACTTCTAGTGAACCTATTGCTGAACCACCTAATAATCCAAATGATATCTCTATGTCTGATGCTGAAACACAATCTGGTAATGAACATGAACCTAATGAAAATGTTAATGATGATGTTCATATTAATGCTCAATCTAGTAATGATACTGATGTAGAAATTGAACCTGCTATTGATCTTGATAACCCACAATCAAAGAATCAACGTTATGATAAGAAAGACTTTGTTGCTAGGAAACATGGTAAAGAAAGAGAACCTTGGGTTCAGAAACTCATGCCTTTTCCTCCCAAACCATCCAAGAAAAAGGATGATGAGGATTTTGAGCGCTTTGCTGAAATGATTAGACCTATCTTTTTACGTATGCGATTAACTGATATACTCAAAACAAATCCTTATGCTAAGTACATGAAAGATATTATTACAAATAAAAGAAAGATACCGGAAGCTGAAATTTCCACCATGCTTGCTAATTATACTTTTAAGGGTGGAATACCAAAGAAACTTGGAGATCCAGGCGTACCTACTATACCATGCTCCATTAAAAGAAACTATGTTAAAACTGCTTTATGTGATCTTGGAGCCGGTGTTAGTGTCATGCCTCTCTCTTTATATCGTAGACTTGATTTGAATAAGTTGACACCTACTGAAATATCTTTGCAAATGGCTGATAAATCAACTGCTATACCCGTCGGTATTTGTGAGGATGTGTCTATTGTGGTTGCAAACGTTACTATTTTAACGGACTTTGTTATTCTTGATATTCCCGAGGACGATAGTATGTCTATTATTCTTGGAAGACCTTTTCTTAATACTGCAGGGGCTGTTATTGATTGCAACAAAGGCAATGTCACTTTTCATGTTAATGGTAATGAGCATATGGTACACTTTCCGAGGAAACAACCTCAAGTTCATAGTATCAATTCTATCGGAAAAATTCCATCGATTATATTTGGAGGTTTTGAATTTCCTCTTCCTACTGTCAAGAAGAAATATGATATACTTATTATTGGGGATGTGCATATCCCTGTTGAGGTAACCTAGTGTTATTCGAAATTTCTCCGGTTTCATGTTAATCGGAATGGGTTTGTTAACAAGACTTGATCAACCTTGTTAGTGGATTCCTTTTGACGAGTATGAGATGGATGAAACTAGAAGCACAACCTTCTGTACCCTCTCTATACTTTCTGTTATTTAGTTGAAATAAAGTAAAAATAAATAATTTTCTGTCTGTTATCTGATTATCCGTGCAGTATAAAAATACCTCGAAAATAAAAGTTCTCCAAATGCCCTGAAAATTAAATATGATTTTTTATAGAATATTTGAGGATTTATGGAACAAAGAACACACCAGGAGGGCCAACCACCTTGCCACGAGGGTGGAGGGCACACCCACCCCCCTAGGGCACGCCCCCTGCCTCGTGGGCCCACGGTGGCCCTCCTCCACTTATTCTTTCAGCCACACACTTCATCTTCCTCATCGCAGTACGACCCCAACTATTATTATGGATATCAGCCAGGCCAGCCGTGGCCACAGACCAACTTAGGCCAAAAGCCTAAGCTTGGGGGAGTACGTATTTCTCACCGACATTACATTTATGTTCACACACACTCATTGCCAGATGTTGGTGCTCATACTTTTTCATTGTATCATCCATGCTAGTTTATTCTCTTTTATGCTTTCCTTTTGTGTGTTTGATGAACCTTAAGAAAAAACCCCAAAAAATTAGTTGTAGCTTTTAATTAATTTACTTTCCATGCTGTAGTAGTAATTAAAAAGAAAACCCAAAAATATTTCATGTTCTTCTTTTGCTTGTTGGGAGCTTTCCTGTGTAAATAGTTTTATTTCTTTTTTCTTTTCTTTGGGGGTCAGTAGGAGAAGACCTTGATTAAATTGTTGAAGTGGCTCTTATATGCATTATTGTTTATCTGACAAAAGAGCCCATATTGCCTTGTCTTCTCCTGTTTATTGAATGCTCGCAGATTCCAGCTTAGTCCAATGCACGTGCACTCTTATTATTATTCACATCGTTCGGTCGTGCAAGTGAAAGGCAATTATGATGATATATGATGGACCGACTGAGATGAGAAAAGCTGGTATGAACTCGACCTCTTTTGTTTTTGGAAATATGATGAGTTCATTGTTCTTGATTCAGCTTGTTATGAATAAACATGTTTGCAATGACAATTAGAGATCATAGTTGCTTATGACATGCTTGATTAGCTATGAGTTATAATGGTTTACCTTGCGTGCCAACATGCTATTAAAATGGTTATGATGTGGTATGATAGGGTGGTATCCTCCTCTGAATGATTTAAGTGACTTGACTTGGCACATGTTCACACATGTAGTTGAAACAAATCAACATAGCCTTCACGATATTTATGTTCATGGTGGATTATATCCTACTCATGCTTGCATCCAATGTTTATTAATTTTAATGCATGTACATGGCTGTTGTCGCTCTCTAGTTGGTCGCTTACCAGTCTTTTGCTAGCCTTCACCTGTTCTAAGTGGGAATACTGCTTGTGCATCCAAACTCCTTAAACCCCAAAGTTATTCCACACGAGTCCACTATACCTTCCTATATGCGGTATCTACCTGCCGTTCCAAGTAAATTTGTATGTGCCAAACTCTAAACCTTCAAATAATTATCCTGTTTTGTATGCTCGAATAGCTCATATATCAACTAGGGTTGTCTGTATCTTCCATGTTAGGCGGGTTATTCTCAAGAGGAGTGGACTCCGCTCCTCATTTACGAGATAAAGGGCAGGTCACCGGGATGCCCAGTCCCATGCTTTATGCAAACTAAATCAAAACAATTGCAAACAAAATTCCCCCTGGGACCTGATGTATGTTGGAGGCACTCATTGTTTCGAGCAAGCCATGGATTGATGTTTGTTGGTGGAGGGGGAGTATAAACTTTACCATTCTGTATGGGGACCGCCTATAATGTGTGTATCATGGAAGATATCGCCATCTCTCGGTTGTTATGTTGACAATGAAAGTATACCGCTCAAAATGTTATTCACCTCTATTTCAAAACCGAGCTCTCGCACCTCTACAAATCCCTGCTTCCCTCTGCAAAGGGCCTATCTATTTACTTTTATGTTGAGTCATCACCCTCTTATTAAAAAGCACTAGCTGGAGAGCGCAACTGTCATTTGCATTCATTACTGTTAATTTATATTGGGTGTGACTATGATTGGATCTCTTTTACCATGAATTACAATGTCTAGTCAGTCCTTGATCTTTAAAGGTGCTCTGCATTTATGTTTTGCGGTCTGAGAAAGGGCTAGCGAGATACCATCTTGTTATATCATATTATGATTGTTTTGAGAAAGTGTTGCCATCCGAGATTTATTATTATGGCTTGCTAGTTGATTATGTTATTGATATGAGTAATCATGAGATCTGAGAATTATTGCAAATGTGGTTAGTTATAATCTTTGCTGAAAACTTGAATGCTAGCTTGACATATTTACAACAACAAGAGCAAACAGAGTTTGTAAAAGTTTTTCTTTATTTCTTTCAGTTTGTCAACTGAATTGCTTGAGGATAAGCAAGGGTTTAAGCTTGGGGGAGTTGATACGTGTCCAATGTATCTACTTTTCCAAACACTTTTGCCCTTGTTTTGGACTCTAACTTGTATGATTTGAATGGAACTAACCCGGACTGACGCTGTTTTCAGCAGAATTGCCATGATGTTGTTTTATGTGCAGAAAACAGAAGTTCTCGGAATGACCTGAAACTCCACGGGATATCTAACAATAAATAATAAAAAAATCCTCGCCAAAGATGAAGACCAGGAGGCCCACACCCTTCTCATGAGGGTGGGGGCACTCCCCCCTAGGGCGTGCCCCTACCTCGTGGGCCCCCTAGAGACCCCCCGACTCCAACTCCAACTCTATATAACTGCTTTCGGGGAGAAAAAAAAGAAGAGAGAAGAAATCATCGCGTTTTACGATACAGAGCCGCCGCCAAGCCCTAAAACCCCTCGGGGGGGCTGATTTGGAGTCCGTTCGGGGCTCCGGAGAGGGGGATTCGTCACCGTCGTCATCATCAACCATCCTCCATCACCAATTTCATGATGCTCACCGCCGTGCATGAGTAATTCCATCGTAGGCTTGCTGGACGGTGATGGGTTGGATGAGATTCACCATGTAATCGAGTTAGTTTTGTTAGGGTTTGATCCCTAGTATCCACTATGTTCTGAGATTGATGTTGCTATGACTTTTCTATGCTTAATGCGTGTCACTAGGGCCCGAGTGCCATGATTTCAGATCTGAACCTATTATGTTTTCATCAATATATGAGATTTCTAGATCCTATCTTGCAAGTCTATAGCCATCTATTATGTGTTATGACCCGTTAACCCCGAAGTGACAATAATCGAGATACTTACCGGTGATGACCGTAGTTTGAGGAGTTCATGTATTCACTATGTGCTAATGCTTTGTTCCGGTTCTCTATTAAAAGGAGGCCTTAATATCCCTTAGTTTCCATTAGGACCCCACTGCCACGGGAGGGTAGGACAAAAGATGTCATCAAGTTCTTTTCCATAAGCACGTATGACTATATTTGGAATACATGCCTACATTACATTGACGAATTGGATCTAGTTTTGTGTCACCCTATGTTATGACTGTTACATGATGAACCACATCCGGCATAATTATCCATCATTGATCCAATGCCTACGAGCTTTCCAAATACTGGTTTACGCTTATTTACTTTCCCGTTGCTATTGTTACAATCACTACAAAACACCAAAAACATTACTTTACATTCATTACTCTTTTGTTATCGTTACCATCACTATCATATTACTTTGCTACTAAACACTTTGCTGCAGATACTAAGTTTCCAGGTGTGGTTGAATTCACAACTCAGCTGCTAATACTTGAGAATATTCTTTGGCTCCCCTTGTGTCGAATCAATAAATTTGGGTTAAATACTCGACCCTCGAAAGCTGTTGCGATCCCCTATACTTGTGGGTTATCAACTAATATTTTGCAGGAGTCTATGGAAGAAGAAATTGATAAAACTGTGAGCTCATTGGATGAAAAAGATGATGAGGAGAGCGAAGAACAAAAGGAGGAAGAGCGGATTAGCTACCCGTGCCCACCTTCTAATGAGAGTAACTCTTCAACTCATACATTGTTTAATTTCCCTTGGTGCTTACCGAAGGATGAATGCTATGATGATTGTTATGATCCCGTTGATTCTCTTGAAATATCCCTTTTTGCTGATGCTTGCTATGCTTGTGGCCAAGATGCCAATATGAATTATGCTTATGGAGATGAACTTGCTATAGTTCCTTATGTTAAACATGAAATTGTTGCTATTGCACCCACGCATGATAGTCCTATTATCTTTTTCTCCCAACTACATTATATCGGAGAAGTTTACTCTTGTTAAGGATTATATTGATGGGTTGCGTTTTACTACTACACATGATGATTTTGATAGATATAATATGCATGTGCTTGCTACTCCTACTTGCATTTATTATGAGAGAGTAACTACATCTCCACCTCTCTATGTTTCCCACACAAAAAATTGCAAGAAACTGTTTATACTATGCATTGGCCTTTACTATCTGTGCATGAATTGTTCTTTTATGACATGCCGATGCATAGGAAGAGAGTTAGACTTTGTTGTTTCATGATATATGTTACTTTGTGCTCACTACTAAATTACAAATCATTGTTAATTAAAATTGGCTTTGATATACCTTGGGATCCGGGTGGATCCATTACTTGAGCACTATATGCCTAGCGTAATGGCTTTAAAGAAAGCGCTGCCAGGGAGACAACCCGAAAGTTTTAGAGAGTCATCTATTTCTGTTGTGTGCTTTTATATAGTTTAAAAACAAAAAAATAAAGAGGGGAACCCAAAACTTTTCAAAAAGAAAAGTGAAAGTGAGATGGACGAGCATTGTGAAAGTGGGGGATGTCCTTGAACTTTGTTCATGCCCATGGAAACTTTGTGAATCTTAATTACAGAAACTTTTCAACAAAAATAATTATCCCCTTGTACAATTCCATTTTATTATAAAAATAATGTGCCAAGGTTTGCCTTTAGGATGTTTACTTTGCTTGTTGGTTTGTACGATGCAGGACATAAACTTTGGCTGTAGTGCGTGATTTTACATTTTTTACTGGAACATCAAATGGTTCTGATTCTTTTTGCACTGTCTTTCTATACAATTTTTCCCTAATTTTGGTAGAATTTTTGGAGTAATATAAGTATGGTGAATGTTCAGATTATTACAGACTGTCCTGTTTTAGACAAATTCTGTTTTTGATGCATAGTTTGCTTGTTTTGATGAAACTATCGATTTATATCAGTGGATTAAGCCATGAAAAAGTTATATTACAGTAGCTGTAATGCAAAAACAAAATATGAATTGGTTTGCAACAGTACTTAGAGTATTGATTTGCTTTATTATACTAACGGATCTTACCGAGTTTTCTGTTGAAGTTTTGTGTGGATGAAGTGTTCGATGATCGAGAAGGTCTCGATATGAGAAGAAGGAAGAGAGGCAAGAGCTCAAGCTTTGGGATGCCCAAGGCACCCCAAGTAAATATTCAAGGAGACTCAAGCGTCTAAGCTTGGGGATGCCCCAGAAGGCATCCCATCTTTCTTCAACAAATATCGGTATCTTTTCGGATTCATTTCATTCATGCGATATGTGCAATCTTGGAGCGTCTATTTGTCAGGACCCCGACTCAATGCCACATCGATCTAGCACGTAACACCTCATATCACTTTGTGGCCTCACGCACGGTATTCCCACGGGTGTCGCCTTACCTTTGCCCGGGACCGTTTGCGCCTTTTGGCACACGTATATGACAGTGTCGCTAGCATCCATATGATAAGGAGCCCGGGCTGACATGGCTAGTCGTAAACCCAAAGTGGCACAGACTTACAGGGACATGCATCCATGACCCAGCATCGAACGTGTCGGTCATCAGCGAGTGAATCCAGGCTGTAGCACTGGGCTAGCAGGACTCCGGTGAACCGGGCTGTAGCGGGCTAACAGGACTCCGGTATTCATCGCGTGACATTTCCCCGAAGGGACAGACACAGGAACGAAGAAGGACACATGCCGGCCAGCCTAAGTGTTCCGGAGCAGTAGCAAGCTACCATGGCTCAGTGGAAAACACTAGGAGACATTTCCCGGTAAGAGAGGCTACTAAAGATAAACAACTAGAAGGTCAGATCCCACACATACCAAGCATTTCAATAGCATACACACAATATGCTCGATATGTGCAAGTACAACATGGCATCACAACATGACTCTACGACTCAAGTAATTTATTCATTAGGCTCCGAGGAGCGAGATATTACAAACATGGGTCTCACGACCCAACAATCAGAGCATACAAGTCAAAGCACAAGCGGAAGCTATCATGTCTGAGTACAGACATCTATAAATGAAAAAGGCTGAGAAGCCTGACTATATATCAGATCCTGCCGAGGGCACAAGATCGTAGCTGAGGTAACAAGCTAAACATCGAAGTCCACGCGAAACTACTAGTGAAACCGAAGTCTCTCTGCAAAACATAAAATAGGCAAACGTGAGTACAAATGTACCCAGCAAGACTTACATCAGATCTATCTACATATGCATCATTATCAACAAGGGGGTGGAGGGGTTTGACTGCAGCAAGCCAGCTTTGACTCGGTGGCTATCCTAATCTACGACTGCAAGCGACTCTTTTGAGGTGGCGCACACGAGTCCACATATTCACCATATCAATACACCACTATGGATCCGCTCCCGTCTCCCTACGAGAACGCCATCCATAGCACTCACGCTTATCTTGCGTATTTTAGAGTATCCACTTTCACTTGTCTATGAACTGATATAAGCAACCCAGAAGTCCTTTTCCGCGGACACGGCTATTCGAATAGATGATGTTAACCCTGCAGGGGTGTACTTCTTCACACACGCTCTCACCACTTATCGCCGTTTACACGACATGTACTCGGCAACCTTCAAGCGGAAGCCCAACGTGGGTGTCGGCCACGGCCTGCCTAAACACTCAAGTCTCTAGTCCAGGTTTATCGCCTATTCGGGTTCCATCCATGAGGAGATCCGGCCGGAGTTTCGCTCACAGCCCCAAACGATGTGAACAGGGTTCCCGAGACACCAAACGGGCGCCCGGTACACCGTGCCACGTGCCTACCGCATCACAGCCCACCCCTACGGTCAGCGCTGTCCACGGCCTCCAGCATACTACAAACACCAGAAACTACTTGCAACTCCTGGACAGAGGACAAGGGTGAATAAGAAGTCGAGCGGGGTCATATTTCAGGGCCCAATGTATGGTAGTAGCTGAATCATGGATCACAAACATAGAACTCAGTTCCTGAGGACGGCTGCAATGAGACAACCCACCATGTACTCCTACATGGCCTCTCACCGCTACCTTTACCAAATCGTGTTCACACACTTAGCTCACACACAGTAGGACATGTTCACACGCCTCTGATTCATCCCCGATGAATCAGACCTGACTCAACTCTAAGCAATAGCAGGCATGACAACAAACATGAATGAGTAGGCACAACAGGGCTCAAACAACTCCTACTCATGCTAGTGGGTTTCATCTATTTACTGTGGCAATGACAGGTCATGCAAAGGATAAAGGGTTCAGCTACCGCAGCAAGTATCAAATATGTCGTTGTTGTCCTAATGCAGTAAAAGAGAGCAGGAGCGAGAGAGTGGGATTTTATCGGAATGAACAAGGGGGTTTTGCTTGCCTGGCACTTCTGAAGATAGCATTGAGTCTTCATCAGTGTCAACGATCACATCATCGGTATCACGTCTATCGAGAGGGGACAAATACCGGCAACACAGAAAGGAACACAATCAATGCAATGCACAATATGATGCATGATCATGACATGGCAAAATGAATGTGTTTTGAGCTAATGCAACTAGCAACAGATTAAATGAAGTTGGTTTGAATACAAGATTCAAATTTAAACTCCATATGTGATTATTCAAATGCCATTTAATTGATTTGTGCTAAACAGCACCTATAAGTTGTTCTAACATGCATGAAAATGGTACAGATGGATTCCTTGAATTTTTCTGATAATTTTTCATATATAAATTATTTAATTTGGAGTTACGGTTAATTTTCTATGATTTATTGAAGTTTTAGGCATTTTCTGGAATTTCCTGAATTATAAAAAAATCCAGAAAATCAATTACTGCGTCAGCCTGACGTCAGTGTGACGTCAGTGGTCAACGGGACATGGTCCGGGTCAAACCTGACAGTGGGTCCCGCGTGTCAGTGTGATTAGCTTAACTAAAATTAATTAAAACTAATCCTAATAGTTAACAGGGCTGGGCCCCACCTGTCATTGACTCAGGAGAGTCAACCGGGGCCCACCCGTGGTCAAAGTCAAAGTCGGCTGCCGGCGTTTAGCCGCCGGCGAGCCCGACACGGCGGCGAGAGTGGTTTTGGCCACTCCGGCGACCAAATGGGCCGCGGAGGGCATCTAGGAGGAGCTAGGGACGAGCCGAAGCTCTTGGTGGAGTCAGTTGCGCTCGGGGCGGCCGGAATCGGTGCCGGCGGCGACCTAGGCGGCCGCCGGAGCTCGGGCGAGCTCGGGCTCGACGCTGCGGTGCACTAGAGGGGAAACGGAAGGGCGCTGTAGGCTCCTGGGAGGGCGGCGAACTTGGTAGCATGCTCGGGCGCCAGCTGGGGTGGCCCTGGCCACGGCGGCGGGGAGTTTCCGGTGAGGTGGAAACGGCGGCTACGGAGACCGAACAAACACGGGGCTAGGGGGAGAGGAAGAGGAGTTCACCGTGGAGAGGGAGAGGTGGTCAGCGGGCTCGGGGGCGTCCTGTCGGCGGCGAATTCGGCGACAGCGATCGGCGGGTCCGAGGAGGGGAAGAACGTCGGGGTGGCGCTTCGGGGCTTCTCCGGTCGCGTGTGACGGCGGGGAGGGCGAGGGCGGCACGGCGGAGCTCGTGGACTGCTCGAGGGGACGAGGGGGAGGCGATGGCCGGGGTGGTGTTCGTCGTCGGCGGCGATAGTGCTCGGGTTCGGGAGAGAGAGGGAGAGAGACGAGCTCGG